>NW_027108767.1:156234-197722 GCF_000696795.3 Halyomorpha halys | reverse complement strand
ATTTTTGATATTCCAGTGTAATATGGATATTAATGATTCTGAGGTATTTTTGATTTCCAGTGTAATATGGATATTAATGATTCTGAGGCATTTTTGATATTCCAGTGTAATAAGGATATTAATGATTCTGAGGCATTTTTGATATTCCAGTGTAATATGGATATTAAGGATTCCAAGGCATTTGTTTTGGCATAATTGTATTTTTTTTTTTTTTACATTCGTTGAAGTAGTCAAATTCCATTTGGGGCAGGTATAAATTATGTGTTTTAGTACCGCTTTATATGGTATACATTTATTTCTATTGAAGAATGTGTTTTTTTTTTTGTTATTAAAGTATAAATACATTTGATATAAAATTTTCCTCGTGTCTTCTAATTTCGAATTGAAGTCGTGATTAAATATTATTATCATGTTTTTTTAACGAGTTATGCAACAATCTCTTTTTATGAAATTAGTAAATTATTAAATCCTTACAGTTTTCAATTTGTTACAAGATGAACCATCTGCTGAGAGTGATATATTCTGTGCTTACTCGATCGAGTTGATTGCCAACCTTGATTTATCCACTTCCTTAATCAAGGGACTACTAATTGATTTGGCCTCAATTTTAGCCATCCCTATCGCAACATCATCAGTATAATTTAAAATAATTTATTACTTTCCAAATTACGAGAAATCAATAAGTTAATTTATTCTTGTAAATATAATGAACACTGTTCGGCTCAGTAATAGTCATTAGAACTAACTTATGGTGCACTTATATAGTTACTGTTTTATCTACTAAGCACTATTATGTCAAAATAATTCTTGAGATACAGTTTTTTATAAAAAGTTTTTTTTCCAAATAACGAAAAATAAACCTTAATGAATAAATGAAGGAGGGAGAGTGAGGAGAGTGAGGAGAGAGAGAGAGAGAGAGAGAGAGAGAGAGAGAGAGAGAGAGAGAGAGATTTGTTTTTAAGCGTAAGTTAACGTAGATTAATAAACAGTTAATAACCTTTTAATAACTGTAGTATAAGGTCTCTTTCACCTACATAATTAGGCACTTCAAGTATTTTAATATTTTCAAAAGATCATGATTTCTATTTTACTTCAATGTTTTCTTGAATAAATTTTAACTATTACATATTTACATACACATACAATTATTTTTGAAGTCCTAATCTTTTATTAATTGCGTTGAGCAATCACTGCAGTCTGAGATTAATAAAAATTTCGGGTGATTGTTGTTTATAAAAACCTAGTACTGGATTTTTACTGGAGTGGATTGTATTAGATGGATTTAAGAATAATGAGGCATAGTGAATAGTGATGTGCCTCTATATTTGTATTATTTATGACAATTAGTTAAATAGTTCACCCAAAAGTGGTTACGATTTGAATTAGTTAGGTTAATTGAATTTTGATTGTTGATTACATTGATTAATTATTGATATGATTATATATTTGGCGATTGATTTCTAATACTACATCTTCGTGGTGCTTGAAGATTAGCTCTTTTGTTATGCTTGGTCCTCTCACCTGCCTGGCTGCGTTGATTAAACTATTCACTCATCCTTAGAGATAGTTGACTATCAGCAAATTGAAGTGCCCTAGATATCCTGTGTTCACTCAATTGTGTTGTTTTCACTCCTCTGGTATCTATTATCTTGCTCATTGGTAACTGTCCCACTACTTCATTGATTTGCCACTAGATGGCAGCATTTTGAGCTGCCATTCAATATGTTTGAGAAGGCCTTCCTTAAACAGCGTAGTAAAATGAAAACAAAATACTTCAATAAATTAAAGAACAGTAGCGATCATTATTTGGGAAGCGTGGTGGTACTGTGGTAAGGCACAATTCGAAACCGGCTGGGCAGAAAATTGTTTTATGTTACACTGTAGCCGTGAGTCAACCATGTGGGTTCGGGAGCTCTCCTGGGGTCCACCCAGCCTCATAAATTGGGTACCTATAAATGGTAAAAAATCAGGCGGTCGAGCGTGATTCTGACCAAATTACCTCCTTGCACAACCGTTGGTCTAGTAACACTTTCTTACAAAGTACTGCACCCTTAACCCTTCATGAGTTGTAAGGGCACAAATTTTAAGTGATCATTATTATTTTTTTCTTTTCATGTACATAGTTTGATTTTTATACTTCTGTTATATATATGATAGATAGATAGATAGATAGATAGAGAGAGAGAGAGAGAGAGAGAGATTTTATTTATTTGTATGTTTTTTTTTTATTTACTTATGTGTTTTATTTTAATATGAATGTGATCAATTATCACTATTACCTATTGCCTAAAAACTGCAAATTGTAATATTTATTAATAAATAAAGTTTTAAAAATTAAAAAAAAAAATAGTAGTGACTTATTTTCTGAAAAAGGTTTAGCAACCTACATTTAAATTTATTTATCTTATACTTGTGTTAAATATTTTCTATAAGATAATTTTTAATATTAAATAAATTCAAATGGGTAAATCAAAAAGAAAAAGAAAGAAGCTAGAAAAGGGACTACCTCGAGAAATAAACAGGGATAAAAAAATATCTAGTTAGCAGTAAAAATGGTGGTACATAAAAAAGGAAGAAATTTAAACATATACTGAAAGTTAAATAGTTGCAGTCTACGGTAACCAAAATAAATAAAAAGTTAGGAGGAAATCAAAGCTAGGTTAGGGGCCGAAATTACTAGTGATCTTCAATTTTCAAAACTATTAAGTTCGCACCCTCTGTCTAAAAATATGATAGAATCAGTTTTCAGAGAGCTACAAAATGTTTAACATGCATAAACTTCTTTTTTGTTTTAAACGCCATCCTTATCATTACTGACAAATTAGAAAAATGATCTACAGAATACAACCTAATTTTTAAAATGCGGAGGGAATTCAAGTTTTCATGTCGTGGGACCTTCACAAAAATAAAAATCAATCCTTCAGGAAGGATTCAAATTGCGCCGCTGCAGCTCTGAGTTTGCAAATACCTATGCATCATCTTCGTCAGCTAATTTAGGCATATATAATTCAGTCGGTGGCGTTGAGAATAATAAGATGGGCGTGTAAGATTGTATGGTTTAGTAACGAGCGGACCCCTGAAATATTAATAAACACTAAACCAACGGGTCCTTGAAATAGGCCGAAACGTAGGTCTGAGGACTGTGTTAAGATTAATCTTGTGTGTTTGGGTTTGAACCCGCGTGGATTGGTGGTATCGGCATCGACCCTTCAGAGTTCTACATCTTTAATTTTCAAAATAAATAAATAAATAAATAATAATTATCACAATAGACTATTAATGGCTAAATGATCTTTGGTGCATTTAAATAAAATCTTATAACAAAACAATAATAATAATAAAGGCCTAACGAACCCGGGGTGACGCACCCAATTCTACTGAATCAGTTTTGACGCAATCCACTAATCTACGTTTCGGTCTACTCCTCGGACGTTTACCTGTTGGTTCAGTGTTTATTAACATTTTAGGGATCCGCTCGTTACTAAGGCCTACAAACTTACACACCCATCGTATACGCCGCAATGCTATAACCATGTTATATCCTATACTAAACAGAAATTCCAAACTAAAACCAGAAACAACTGTTTCTGTATGAAAAATAAAGTCCTAAGAATTGCATTTAATGCTCCTTGGCTCATAAGAAATAGCCAATTGCATCGCGAATCACATGTGGAGTCAATAGAGGATTACATCAAAAAAAGGTTCATGAAGTTCCCCCCCCCCCCAGTTGCCGCAGTTAAGGAGCAACCTACAACCTGGGAAACCCAACCTCAACCCGAAGACTGCTGCAGGACATTCTTTTGTAAATTTTTAATAAATATATTATTAATTCATAGTCACACTACCTCTATTAACTTATTATTATTATTCATTTTATTTATTCATTATTATTTTTTTTGTCTTTTATTCTCTCTTCCCTTTTTTCAAATTAACTTGTTTCTTTTTACTATTAGAAGACAATTGTTTGTTTTATTTAAGTGTATCAATATCATTATTTTTTTTTTATTAATTTTACTTTCCTCTTTTATTAAAAAGTATCATTCTTATCTATTTATTTTATTATTATTTTTATTTCTTTTAATAAGAACATTTTATATAGTTAGGGGTGTCATTTGTATGACTATACCCCCTCATAATCAACTGTTATAAAATATATATAATATAAGTTATATCAACCATGTAAGGCCCACCAGGCCGATCTGGTATAAAAATAAAATAATATTACTATAACCGAAATTATATTTACCTAGTGCAGTTCCCTCACCTAGCCTTAGATATTCTCCCGTTAATTCATCCTTTTTTGGTTTCAATAATAATTTTTTTTGCCGCAAAAATTAATTTTCGAAAATCTTAAGACGATGTTCATCCCTTAGTGTAATAAGTCACGTCTAGCATCCTTAAAGAACAGTGGGGAGGATAATAGTTTTTGGATAGAAGGTGCGAACTAAGCAGTTTCAAAATTAAGAAATAACAAACCTTTACCGCCTTTAACCTCGCTTTTATTATCTCATCAATTTCGTTTTTTCTAGTTACGCTAGAACCTAAATACTTAAACCTATCCACCTGTTCAAATGTATTTGCTCCTAAATACTTAAACCGAAATAGCCCCAGTTTCTACTGCTAATCATGTATTTTGTTTTATCCGTATTTATTTCGAAACCTAGTTCCATACTGGAGCTTATTAACGTAGTTGTATTTAGTTCTATAGTTTCTTTGTCCTCACCCAATAATACCAAATCATCAGCATACCCAAGCACCGGTACTTTACCATCCAAAGATAAACCTTTATCGGTATTCATCACACTTTTAATGACGTATTCTAGATAAAATGAGGTAGCTGATAAAAAATCGCCTTGTTTTAAGCCCAACCTTACGTCGCATTTATCAGAATAATGATTACCGATTTGTACATTATTAAATATTTCGGACATTCAAACTAAATAAATAATAACAAAGAAATTTTCCCGAATTTATTTGTTACCAATAAATACATTTCTTAGTTGTTTATTCAATTAAAACAATCATTATTCTGAATAATATTCAGATTGTGCTTTTGACTGAAGTTGCCATGACCTCATTTTCGGACAGCGGATTTCTTGAATGTCGAAGTTGGTCAATTTCCTCAAACGGCTTGTAATTCTGTAAAAGTTTAAGTTGTTTAGTTTATGGATGTTTTGAAGTCCATTTATCAACGCTTAAGTTTTTTTTCCCCTTCTGGATCACGGCTGAAACCTTTTAAAATTCCGAAGACATACCGCGATATCCAAATTTTCTTTGAAAAATAAATCAAGGAAAACTTATTTCTTTTCTTTCCGAGCTCATAATAAAGTCTCCTTTTCGAAACTTTTAACTTTTTCGGTTCTTTATACTTAGCCTGAATAAATAAAGCGTGTTAGTAGTTTGCCTGGCATTGAAAAAAAAATACTAATTTTGTTTCTCATTAAAGTACATTAAAACATAATTACAAAATATGGGAACATTACTTAAACGTACAAATATTGAAATGAATATTGCTTTCCCTTTCTTAGAAACGTACTTCACCCCTTAGAAATTTTATCAAATTCCAGTTTTCGACTGAAATACACATTTTAAAGCACCTCTTGTTATTTTAAATTAAATAGTTATAATTCTCATTGGAATAGTTTAATAGGACGTGAATGCGGATTTTTAAAATTTTAAATTTTTCTTCTCAAGTACCTTGAATATGGTTTATTTAAAAAAAAATTAACCATCTCTCATTTTAACTACAGTTACTAGTAATAAATGTAAATTACGAAAATATTTTATTATTAACATAAGGAAATAAGAGGAAAAGTATTTACTTATTCGAAAGGTTTTTGAAAAACGACCGTAGGAAAAAAAATAGGAACAATAAGTATTTAAAGTTTGGTTGTGCATCATTTCATTTGTAGAACAATGAAATTGATAAAAGAAAAACTTTTCGAAACGTTGTTTAAATAATGAAGCAAATTTACTAAGTTATACAAAGGCGTTATTTAAATTTAAAATTTATTAATTATTAATTTTCTTTTGTTTAATATTTGTATTGATAATTCTAGGTGAGGTTTTGTTATAGTTGCCTCCTAAAATTCGGTATTTAGCTTCTTGGTGTAGTACAACATAAATATAAAACTTTTATTACGACCAGCTCAATATTATTATTAGTTTTAGCTATCATGTTGAGCAGCCCTGAATAAGCCCTACATAGTGGGGCGTTAAATAGTAGAAAACTATTTTATTCTTTTTGACCGCAACCCTGACAATCTTCTTCAAATTTTAAATTATACGGCCAACTATTTATATATTATTGTTACGGCTGGTATGGGCTCAAAATGGAACCTTTACTAGCCCAACCGTGAAAAGTAAAGAAATGAATAGCCGAATTTTTTTATTGCTGTATTTTTAAATAACTGAAAAAAAGAACACAAAATGTAGAAAAATATACAAAATAGAAAAAAACAGAACAAAGCAAACTTAAAACTATTACAAACATTAAATGAATTAAACAAAAGAGAGAAAAAAAAGTCTTATATCGCCGGTGATTGATGGGGTGTGGTTGTTGTCCTCAGTGGTTGTTCTCGCGGAGGTAGATCGACAAAAGGACGTACGTCCGCCCCCCTTGTCCTCTTGGAGGATGAGCCGAAGTAGTCCGCCCGCCTAAAATGATCATGATGATGAAGACGACGTAGATGCCCAGAATGCTGGTAACTACGAGTGCGTAGTGAGTAGACAATGGAGTCTATATGTGTATGCACACTGAGACGTTAAGAAGTCATCTGTCTATTTTTGAAGTATAAAAAACAACAGAGAATTGATTTGTTTTGTTTTATGATGTAATAAAAATCATATGTTCATATAATCGATTACCGATCATATATTGGCCGCTACAATTATTATTGTTTCATTTTTATTTTCAGCCCAATATTTTCGCCTTGTATAAAAAAATATGATAAAAAAAATAAATATAAATTCAACGCTACTAAACTGATCTACAACAAACCTTGTTGTTGGGGACTTTATAAACACCAAAAAGCAACCCAACCTAAATCAGAAATATAATATATAACGTTTGAAAAGTGATTCATCTTTTGAAATCAATATTTTGCAGAGCACTGAATCTTAATTTTTTTAATGCAGGTTAAGAGAGCAGACATTTAATCTTTTATATTAATTAATAAATATATAGTGATAATATGGTAACTATGGTAACAGCTAACTAAGCTGTATAATCGCCAATACCCGATTTAGGTGATTTTTTTTTTTAATTTTTTGTATTACTATACAATATATAAATATTTTTTATATAATAACCCTCATTTTGCATCAATATTAGTACTATATCAAAACAATTCAGAATGACTGACATATCAAAGTTTGGTACAAGATTTTTTAGGAGTGAAACCAAGTTTATATACTAATCAGAAATATTGAATGATTTTTTTTCGTAAATTCGAATTTAGGAGTTTCTCGAGGTGATCAAAACGAAATAAAGTTTTTAAAGTAACATCTTCTACAGTAAGATTTTTTTTAAAGCTAATTAGAAATGTTGAATGAATAACAACTCTTTCTTGTTTCATATATACTTTATATCATTATAATGAAAAGAACGTTTCGGGGTTGTCACCCCATCTTCAGGTCTCTAGAACAAATTTTCAAATAACATTAGATGCATACAACAATTTACAATATATCACATTATTTATTAAATTTTTTTATAAACAAATTACCTTTTTAACATCTATATGTAATACAATATGTTTCTCTTTAGTAGTCTAATCTTGCTAATACCAACATATTATTGTCACATTGTAAAATTTCTTCATTAATTAAACAGTTATATTATATAAATAAGGAAATATAATTCCCTTCCTGAAAGGTTGTCTTTAACAATGATAACAAATAGATAAAAACCAGACCAACATTCTCTTACCTCTATTACTTAAAAGATGACTAATTTAATAAAATGTATGAACATATTTTATCAAAAACAATTTTTTTATATATTAACAATTCATTACATTATTTTAAACTCTATAATTATTATACAACCTCAAATTGTTAATTTATTAACAATATCTATTCATAATGTGTACATAAAATTTTGGTATCTGTTTTAAAATTGATTGCTTTATTTATGTTTTTTGTGATGTATACTGCTTTTATTAATTTTCTATTTCTACTATGAATCACAGTGTCTAATATTTCTCGATTTTTAAAATCAAATTCATGTTTTGTATTATATACTGTGTTGTACAAGTGGTGTTTTGTTGATTTTTTTTTTTACATTTTTACAATTATTCCTATGTTGTTCAACTGTTGTTTTTAATTTGTTTGAGGTCTCTCCAATGTACACACCTTCACAATTCTGGCAAATAATTTTCAATAAAATTTTGATAAATAATTTGATATATTGTACATTGTTGTATGCATGTAATGTTATTTGATTATTTGTTCTAGAGACCTGAAGTTGGGGTGACGACCCTGAAACGTTGTTTTCATCATAAATTATATGAAATATATAAATGAAACAAGGAAGAGTGTTACTCATTCAGCATTTCTAATTAGTTAAAAAAAATCTTACAGTAGAAGATATTAATTTAAAAAACTTTATTTCGTTTTAATCACCTCGAGAAACTCCTAAATTCGAATTTACGAAAAAAAATTAGATAATAAAATTTTTTTGGCCCAAAATGTTCGCATTCCTTTCTTTTAAACATTAAGCCTTATGTCGGGCTGTGAAAAATAAAAAAATAGAATTAACTTCAACATGACTCAACTAACCTACAATAAACATGGCACTGGTTTAGAGTGCTATAAACTGCATCAATGGGCAGAAACTGCATCTGATTTAACAAATTAGATGAAATTTAAAATATTTTCTTTATTTAAAACTAATATGACGCCCTTATAAGGGCATTACATCTCAATCATAATTTTTTTTAAAAATATTTAAACAATTATAGATTATTTTTCTATGTTAAAATACTAAACTTCCAATATAGGTCATAGGAACAGACATTTAACTTTCAAACAGTTGTATTAACACAAAAAATTGATAAAATGCAGAGGAATTATAAACGAAAATAAGAATGGTCAGCGGAAGAAAATAATACTAGATCCAGTAAAAGAGTTCCTTATTTTTAATTTTTTTTTAAATAGTTTTTAAAGTTTTCACAGGACGCTAAAAATAAATATGATTTGCTTTTTTTTCTAAAATAAATTTTGTTGATCTACTTTGTTCAGAACTGCCAGAAAGACATATGAGACTCGCGTGGAGGGAAGAAGGCAGACCAGGCAATTCCTGGGAGGAGAGTGATAAGGAGGCGTTCAGGAGGAGGGATATGGACAGGAGTAGGAGAAGGGAGATGGTCCAAGAGCGAGATATCTGGTCCAGACCCTGCAAATTGTAACCCGAACCTGCACAAGCGGTAAAGGGGATAAAATGATTATGATGATCTACTTTACCTCAATCCTAATTGTTTTTATTATTTTAGTAAATATAATATAACTTAATTTAATCAGTAATATTCTTTTCTCTTATCACAAATTGACCGTAATAAAATAGTATACTTACTCAGAGACGTACCAAAAACATTTAATTTTATTCGTAACAGTTTTTCAACCGGAAAAAATTGGGATTTCAGTAGATTCAAACATTGACATGGTAGCAGGGAACATTTCGTAAAAATATTGAAACCTTTCCATTTTATAGATTTTTTATATTATTATATTATTTTTATATAGATTTTACAAAATGGGTTTTGTTATTGGATCTAAGGAATTCTTTCCTTGATCATTCTAATTCATCAGTTAATAGAATTTCTATTTAATGAGAAAATTCCTTGAGCAGAAATAATTTTAGCTATCTATCTGATAATTAAAAGATATAGCTAAAGGAAATAAAATGACTGAGACTTCAACTTCCCTCGTTCCTAAAGACTAATTCAATTAATTAATGTAAGATCTTCAAACTACTCTCGGGTCTTTTCTATTCCAAAGAGGCAATATACTAATAATTATCCAAAGAGGTTTACTTTCCTCTTTGAGAAAACAGATACTGTGCATTTTGTTAATATATGTTGGAAATTCAGGCGCCAGTTTGAACTTTAAAAGAGGGGAGAGGTTGTCTGTCGGCCATCTTAGAGCCAGCAACTTCACAAAAGGGAAGACTATTAAAAATTCCTAAACAACTCTTGTCGTTTCTTTTGTCAGTCAAAATTTATTCTCACAATTTTCCTGAAGGCTTAAGAAGTTTTAGTGCTCGTTTATAATATTAAAATAGCAGTGCAAATCCCATTGACGAAATACAGTTATTTAAAAAAAATGATTCCTCGTTTTTATTTTATTTTTTATTTCTTACCTCTAAAAAAATTTTGATTTTTTTAATACTTAACATTTGTATAATGTATTTAACAGGAGTGGGTGACTCAGTGGTAAGGCTCTAACTCCAAGGACACGGGTTTGAATCATGCTGTAGCAGATAATTATTTTCTGTTTCACTGTTGCTGTCAGTCAGCCCTCTGAAGATATCAGAGAAAAATCTGAAGGTATCAAGCTCGACCTTCAGATTTTATATTTTGTCTGATCAAATCACCTCCTTGCACATAGCTCATACAGGAGGAAAAACATTTTAATCAGAACAAAAAATATTGATTAGCACTTAACGTTTAACTCATCAAGGTATAAATCTAATATAAATTTAATAACTCGTCGTTGCCTGAGTTAGAAGTTAGGTAAGAGATATAGGCTATGGAGAAGTTCTTCCCTACCATCTATTGAAGATTGAGAGCGGAGTGGGTCCATACAGATTATTGGGTCTCGCAGATCTTGACAGGATACGGTAGCTTCCGAAGAAAGTTGCAAAGGAAGAACATCGATCCCCGGTTTCCTACGAGTGAAGTCCCTGAAACAGCTTGTGGTGTTGGATTCCACTGCCAAGGAAGGACACCAAGCCACCACGTGAGAAATGTTATCATATATGTTTTGTTTTCCAAAATTATGGTGTTCTACTTCAATAGACGGTCACTAACACTAGTGGGGATATTGTGGAGTCCATAGCAACGAATCTTCAGCACGTCCTGGATAGGAGAGTTACGGCATTACAACATTAGATATTACATCTCTATAATTCTGGAAGGGAAATATCGGACAACCTTAGGTTCTGCCAGGAGTACACCCAAAGACTTGACCCCAAGACAAATGGGATTCGAACTAAATTTTATTATTTTTATTTTTTATTTTAATATCGCTTTTATATTTTTTGTACAATAATGTAAATAACAGTTGATAAGATTAATCATTCAAGTTAAAGTTAAGTCAACCTATAAGTTCTCATTGTTTTATTAATTGATATGAATTCTTATTCATTCTCTGTACATATGTTTCTTCTTATCATTATGCTTTTGTACATATAGTTCTTCTGTTCTTTCTTATGCATGTACACTGCTTTCAACGTGTTAATTTACTTATGTTTTTTTTTTTTGTTATGTTCACTTAAAATTACGATAATTCAACAGGAGGGAGGTAACACCCGTAGATTTTCCGTTATCTGCGTGTAAAGGTATTCGCTAGTGGTCATAATTCCATAATTATTTATATAGGGGTATATTTCAGTTATATCGTGGGCATATTGTTTCGGGGCTTTCGTTGTTTCCAAGAAAAAATAACGTGGCGCTTAAGGAGCAATTTATTCCTTAATGTTTTGTCTTTTTTTCCCTTTTGTGATTATATTTATTTTTTTTATTATTTTCCTTTAACTCACCCCTTTCTCCGCTGAGCGTGGGCAAGTATAAACGATAAATATATAACTAAGGATAAATCAAAATTTGCGGTTATAATACTTTTTTACCAAGTAGAGACATCCTGCTCTAATCTCCGAAGGAAATCTACAATCCCCATCTCGATAGGATCGTACATAGTCTCCAGTAGGATTGACGTCGAGTGAAGTTCAAATAGTGATTTTTTCGGATTTATTCAGGAGGTCTCAGTAGATTAGTTTTATCGACAATATCGACAGGTACCGAATCCAGAAAAAAAGTTTTGTACTCCTTTACTACTTTACTTAAATCTCATTATATTCACTTTTAAAAAAATCCCTTAAATACGAATTTTGGAAAAAAAATTGGACAGTAAAATTTTTAAGCATTTGATTTATTTTGAAATATATATATATAACTTTAATACTCAACTAATCTAGTTAAATCAAACTTAGGAGTGGTTTAGGGCTGTATAAACTGTACTAAAGGGTACAAAACCAGATCTAATTAAGCAAATAAAATTGGAGATATAAAATAAAACATTTGAAAAGCTTTTCTTTATTTGAAACCAATATTTGGCCCCGAGAGCATTAGTTCTTGTCCGTCAATCCCGTCATCGGTCGCTAGGTCGATTTTAACATGAATGGCCGCGCATGAAACTTTTTCTCACATTTCTTATTTAGAGCTCTTGAATGTATTTTTTAAAGTATAAAATTTTGAGTTAGATTAGGTTCATTTAAGCATAACAAAAAAAAATTATTTTGATACAAGAGCTCTAAAAAAACACTAGTTCTAAAAAAAAATTATAAAAAAGCATAATTATAAAATAGTAATAAACATAAAATGAAATTTATAGAGTGAATACGAGAGGTATTTAGTGGAAGGTTTAGTGGAATCACAAAGCTCAACTCCAGTATGTCCAGATCGACCTTTTGTCTAGTAAGTTCTATAATAGTCAAACTCGACTGGCAGTTTCCAGTCTTTTCAGTCTTGTGTGAGGATTCCAGGTTATGGAGGATTCCAGTCGTTTTTCAAGATATAGTATATCTAAAAAGTAGAAGCAAATATGAACAAAACAAACCCTTTCCTACAACAAGGCCTCTTATAAAAGGGCACAAATTCACTATCTATTATCGTTTATTCAGAGATTTTTACTGTCATTATTGTGAATTCACCCTAACTCTGAACCGAAATACTTGTAGCTTCATCGAGAGTGGCCTCTCACAATCCTTTGTCATACCTCTAGAGGCACTCAAGAAGGTCTGCCGGTGAGAAGTATGGCAGAAATACTTTGAGAGAATAATTGCTGTGCACAGTTGGAACAATTGTTTCTTCAAAAGCTGTCCCTGACAGTGTCAGGCGCAAACGTCCGCTCTCTCACGACAGTGAGTACATTACACGTGTCCGTACGTCCAGATTAAGTAAGGTTCAAAAATATCTCCTGAATTTATCCAATAATAATTATGTTGCCTAGTCATGCACTACAATGGAAAAAAAAACAGATTTTTAGAACAAAGAATTTCTTTAATTAATTATTAAAATACAATAAATTACATGGTATCTGTTGAAGCAACATTAAATTAAAAAGTTATAATTTGATTAGGTTAGTCAATATGTAAAATAGATTTATTTTACCTATAAGGCATTTGTTCACTAAAATAAAACATGTGATTTTAAACAAAAGCGGTGCGATCTTTTGACGGGCAAGGAGAGGCAGTCTACGATTGTTACCTATCACGGCATTGTTTTAGTTTTCCCCGCAGCTTCGCAGACTCCATGGTAAGACCGTGGTAGACTTTTGGCCTAGCCACTTCTCTCACACAGGGGCCCCTATTCTGCCTGCTTCCAGAACTCTCAGCTCTCATCTGGTAAGATTAGAGAGAGAAATACTTCATTTATCTATGCTGCCTAAATACATCAGGTTGCTATCTCACACAGCATACTTATCAATCCGTAATCGGACATATATAAATTACACACACATGGTATAATCAGAAAAAAAGGGATACAATAATAAGATATAATGAACATTTTTTTTTCCCCTACAGTTTCCTTTTACAATCAATTTCGGTCTGTACAACAAATACAAATGTTTCAATTCATTCCTATTTTTCCTTCTCATTTCTGCTCCTCCAATTTCACCCTTTCACAATTTTTTAATTAACCCGATCAACAAATTCGCTCTCCGGAATTCACCCTCCTAGATCCTCTTCAGTGACCCGCTAAACAAATTCAATATTAGACGGTAATGTGAGATCAGACCATCATTCATAGTCACAGAATGATTACACAGTAGATCAGTTTACCAAAAACAAACAAATTGATACATTTGTTTTATAATTCTTTCGTTTTGTACATATATATATATATATATATATATATTCATTATATTTTTGTTCTTTATGATACATACAATTTATTTGTTAAATATAGACTACAAACATATCTCTTTAATTAATCTTTCCAACCCAAAAATAATTTTCCCTGCGCATATTCTACCTGGCAAGTGGAAAATCTTTCACTGAGGCTCTCACTTCAGGTAACAATATCATTTAAAATATTTAACTATAAAAATTATTTACAATTGGATATTACAATGTTTCTGCTTTGCTTTCCAACTAACTCGGGTTTGTGCTTGAACTGAAGAAATTGAGAAAGGTAAATACGAGTTTGTTTTGGATTTTTAGACACGTAACCGTTCTCTCAATCAACTAGTCGGTCTGTTTTTACTGTTTTGTATTTTGTCCGTTTATATTTAGTGTTGTTGATTATGCCTTATGTGTTTACTAGGTTGGGGTGACATGAATTTAAAGTTTGTACATCTGATTTTTTGCTGACAGCCTTGTTCTTATATTTTTCTATGGAAATCATTTCTTTTAAATTTCACTTAAAGTTGTTTTTGCACAATGTATCATTTTTCGATGTATTGAATTTGAATTTATATTCTGTTTATCTTAAATGTGTGGTGAAAGCATTTTGGTGTTAATTGTTGATGTTTCATGTTATAGAGGGACAACTATATTTGTGTTGATGTACCTGTTGGGGCGAGGGGTTATTCCCAAATGAATTTTCGGTGGTTCGGGATAAAAAAAAAAAAAATACGGAGGACCTAAATGAATATAAAAAAAATCAAAATAAGAAAGAAAATTAAATAACCTTCCAAGTGAAGTTACAAAAATAAAAGAGTTAATTGTGAAAATAAAATTTTTGGATATATGTACATACAAATTTAAGAGGTTTTTTTAGTATAAAAAACAGAATTTCAATTGGTAATAAAAAAAAAAACATGAGGCTCGATGAAAGAGAAGAAAAAAGAAAATAGTCACTTTCAATTTCAAGTCAATTTCATTTCCTAATAGACATTTGTACGTCGAATGGTTATTGAGATGTAGATTTCTCAAAATAGATTCACTAACTACTGATATGTCAGTACAATTTTATGAAATGTAGCTTTTTAAAAGGCTATTTCTCGAGAACTATAGGACGTAAATAGCTCTATTAGGGCTAATATTTCAGCAAATTTACTCTTCTTTAAATAACGCTGTCTTAGATTTTCTAGTGCTGTAGGCAGTTTTAAGATATAGAGCTCCGAATGAAAAATTAATGTTTTGAAACAGCCGGCATTTATAATTCCCCTACCTCAACTTGGCAGACTCATTAATTAGGAAACAAGGAAACAATATAGCACCCATCTTTTGGATTTCACCTTTGGATCGTGGAATATCTTAACATTATATAGACCCGGAGGAACTAAACTGCTTTTAGATGAAATAGACCGATACGGAATTGTCATTGCTGCACTTCAGGAAATCCGATGGACTGGACAGAATTTACCGAAAAGAAAAGTAACACTATGGTTGGATGGTGCCAAAGAGGATTCAGGGATCCTGCTGGGAGTGAGGAATTGGAGAGCAGCTGCAGTTAACAGATTAAACTGGTGGAAGCTGCTTGAGGAGGCCAGCACCCAGTAATGGGTTGTCGTGCCGGTGATGATGATGATGATCGAAAGGTTGTTGTTTTTGTAACTGGCAAACTAGTTTATGAGGGTGCATATGTGCTAGGAGGAGATCTATAATTTTATTTAATGCTCTTTTCAAGTATTGAGAGGATGCTATTTGTCCATCTGGTTTAAAAAATATTTAACCGAGTTGATTCTGTTGATTTTTGGACATTGGCTGGTACAGTGTTTATATCATTCAGAGCGGATGATTTGTTGCCACCATTTGGTTCATATTTTACCACTCGAGTTTTTTAATTAAAAGTGCTAATAAAAATGTTATTTTGTAATCTATTTCGAATTCTATGGTAAAATTTATTCTGGAAATATAATTATTAAGTTCGCTTAAATAAATTTTTTCTTTCGATATTCTTAACTGTATCACGGTTATTATATCGTTCAAAAATTTATATACATCTAATATGTATCTAATAAATCTTTTACATAAATACAAGAAGTTTTGAAAGAAAATGATATAAAACAAGTTGCTGTAAGAATCTTAAAGACTTTAAATAGGGCTGTTCACAATCCTATAATTGTAACATATAACACAGCAAAACATTTTACACTTAACACAACATTATGAATACCTCTTAAATATGATAAAATACAATACTGTGAGACGGTAAATGTGACCCCGCTGGGTCAGAGACGAGAGAAGACGGTCCTGAAGAAAGGATGATCCACTCCAATAGATTAGAGGAATATATTTCTGGCTGTGATAGTAGTGTATTCTATTTATACCAACATATACAAGGCACTGCTTTCAAAAGTGACCCCACACCTATATTGGCTCAGTAATGTATTCAATAGTTATTATATATTAATTAAATTAGTGAGCACAATGTTCATCAATCATCAAACGCAATGAAGTGTATTACATCAATCCCAATTAATATTCATGATGAATGTATATCAAAACGGCTATGCTGTACTGCACGTATAGAGGCGAGCTATGGTTGTGGATTATAACGATCACAATTAATAATTAAAATGCACTTTAACCACAATGGCCAAACTAACCACAGGTAGTGGTAATAAACTACAACAATCATAATGTCCACACAAACACTAAACTGGGCTGGTAATAAGTTAAAATGGCGGCAAATCAGCAACAAGTGATTTTTAAAAACGTAAATGATAGGTACGTTGCTAGGCGACACCAGCGAAACAGCCCTTATAGTAAGTACAAGAGTCGGGAAGAAAAAAAAAGGAAGTTACCTCACCCCAATTTTTTATTACTTAATTGAAAACTATGTATAATTACTAATCAAAATTGGCGAGTCTACCAAGTATTGATACCAATGTTAAGAATCTCAAGCAGATTGAAAAAAAAATATTATAGTAGTGCTTCTGTTCGTTTTCATTGAGGGACATTTAGCACAAGAGCCCTGTGAAAAAAAAGTTAAGTTGAAGAAAATATAAAAGTTCGCCTGTGTCAAAACGTTAAAAATAATTAATTTTTTATTCGGAGCTCTATATCTTTGTAACTACCAACTACAATAGAAAATCTAAGAAAGCATCATTAAAAGTAGAGTAATTTTGCTACAATTTAAGCTCTAATAGAGCCCTATTTACGTTCAATAGTTCTCGAGATATAGCTTTTTAAAAAACAATATTTCATAAATGACTTAATTTATTTTGAGAAATCTATATCTCAGGAACTATGTGGCGGAGAGAACTATTATTAAATTTGAGAACTAAATTAAATCTAGTTTAATGAACTATAAAGTAGTTCATGATCTTTACCTTAGTAGGAATAGTGGTTTCATGAAACAAATTGATTTATAGTTGTTCGGACAATAAGCTTGATTTAAGAAAAATTATTTCAGAAACAATAGGACATAAAGATGTCTGTCAGCACTCAAATCTAAGCTAGTTAAATTTATTATAAAATTGTTAATAATGTTTATCTTTATAGGAGTAGTAGTTTTTATGATATTGGACAAAATAAACTCACAAAATGTTAATCTCTAGAGTTCTTTTAAAATGTTCGATTTATGAAAAAATATATCTCTATACCCATAAGACGCATATATGTCGTATAACTAAAAATAAAGAAACTTTAACTTACTATAAAGTAATTTATGACACTTATCTTAGTAGGGGTAGTAGTTTTTATGATATTTACATATGAATATAATTTTGGCAAATGAAAATTTGTCTGAACAACTATAAATCAATTTATTTTAGAAAATTTATTGTAGCTTTAATTTGAGTGATAATAGACATCTGTACGTCACATAGTTCCTGAGATATAGATTTCTCAAAATAAATTAACTAACTCATATTTCAGTACGTTCCATACATCATTTTTATAAAATATTGCTTTTTAAAAAGCAATACCTCAAGAACTATTGAACGTAAATAGCTCTATTAGGGATTACATTTTAGCAAATTTACTCTACTTTAAATGATAATCTCTTAGATTTTCTATTGTTGTTGGTAGTTGTAAAGATATAGTGCTCCGAATAAAAAATTAATTATTTTTAACGTTTCGAAACAGCCAAAATTTTGTATTAATGTAGTAAAATGTATGATTTTTTTTTTATGTTGTTAAGTTATCGCGACATCACTTGAAATGGAATGATAAGTCTAAGGGAGAGTCTTAGAAGAGAAAAAAAAACCTCTTTCACCTCAATTTTTGGTTATTTTCCTAAAAAAATCATTTTTGAGTTCTTCCTAGTAAATAAAACATAGAATTTTATTTTCTGAGAGGAAAAGTTTATGTTTTATCTAAACTATACAAGGAATACAGCCAATGTTAAAAACTAAATATTAAAGTATTTAAGGTGCTTTGCACACTGTTTGTATGCACCCTGTTAGTTCCAGTTCGTTGGCTACAAACAGTGTGAAAGGACACATCTTAGTTTAAGTTCCACTCCATAAGAAATGTGTGCCTCAACACGTTTTACAGTGATGCAACCCACACTGCAAAACTTTTAATACTAGACTCCTTAAAATGTAGACCCTCTACAGAAAAAGGAGATACAAGCACAAACTGTATATATTTTTCTTATTATGTATAGGTTCATTAAATCAAAATAATTTTCTATGGGGGCTATGAAAAAAAATTTAAGGTGCACGTCCTTGTATTTGCTAAATTCAGGGGAACAGGAATATTATATGTATAAACATATAATATTATATGTAATAAATAAACACTTATTTTAACTATATTTTAATTTTATTCATTTCTAATCTACTTAACGTTACTTCTATTAAAGAGTTTGTTTCTCAAAACGGTTTATATTAAATTACACCACTATTCCTACCACCGTTTTGTCTGAGAAGTAATAAACAAACAAAAACAAAATGTAGAATCAAGAAAATACTTAAATAACTTTCATAATATTCAGTAAAATGAATAGGCATATTTTCTGAGAAAAATATCATCAGAGACAGAGGTGTCTCCCTTACGTTATTCAACCAGAGAACATTTAAGCAAGTTCACACCTGACGGGAAGGGTAATTCCCATACGAAGAAAAGTCATTTTTCAAAGGGTACTATTAAAGGCAGAGACTTAGACGGTAGGCTAAGAATTTTGAACTGACTTTAACGGAGACGTAGGGGAGGCAACATGGGAGTTCTCCATCATTCATGATATTTCCTGTCTTTTCGTCATTTATCACACACTGTAAATTTATATTCATGAACAAATTACCGGGAAGGAGAAAGCGGTGTAAAAATTGAATGGGATCCCATCATATATTTCCTCTCCCCTTTTTTCCAAGTTGTATCCCAAGATATATTAGTCCTATGGAAATAAGGCGCCTATGAAGTCCCATAAATTTGTAAATCAAAATAATCATACTCATATTAAAAAAAAAAGAAAAGTTTACTTTATAGATATTATTCATCAGTTTTTTTTTTAATTTTTTTAATCTAGTTGTTGTTGTCTGGGGCTTAGGGCGTAAAACCCTGAGGTCATCAACGCCATGTTTCGTGCTTTATATTCTATTTCTATAATTCTATTTCACTTTAAATAATTTCGAAAAAAAAATTTAAATAATGACTTCTGTTGGTATTTTTTATTACGTATAAAAGATTTTCTGGTTTAAATCTTATTCAAAAGGCCATTCCTTTTTAAGAAAACTAAGACCATTTCCACGTTCTTCTGGTCATCACTCAGAGCATCCGATACACTCGGTCCTACTCCCAATCTACTCAAGTTCGCAGAATAAAAATGGCATTTCTCAAAAATGTGACTGATCGTAAGTACACTGTTGCAGTATTGACATTTTGGCGGTGGCTGCTTACTGATCAGATATCTATGAGTTAAACTCGTATGACCTATTCTCAATCTGGCAATAGCCACCTCCTCCCTGCGATTGGAACGGTTTGATGTGATCCATGGTTTAGTGGTTTTTTTGATATTTTTTAATTTGCTTGGCGGGCTTTCATCCCACATGGCTTGCCAACTAGATAATATCTCATTTTTCATTGAAAGACTTATTTCTTGTGGTGTCAGAATGGCCGTGTCCTGACCTGGAAGAGCAAGTGCTTGTTTAGCTGCAATGTCCGCCAGTTCATTTCCAGTGATCCCCACGTGACCCGGCACCCATATAAAGAAAACAGTTTTTCCTAAGTTTTGGAGCATGTTGGTATAATTGTGAATTTTTATGATCGCCGGGTGTTTTGGGTAAATGATCTTCATGGCTTTTAGTGAACTTAAAGAGTCGGTAATGATAACTATGTTAGTATTCGTTACTGTCATGGAGAAGTGGAATGCTGAGGCTATTGCATGTAATTCAGCTGTATATACACTGCATAATTTATGCAGTTTTATTTTATGGGTTGAGTTGTTTGTGATGCTGTAGATTCCTCAGATTTTGATCCATCAGTATATATAAAAAAAGGATCAGGAATATTTTGACAAAGACGTGAGAACCTAGTTTTATATTCAGTAGGTGACGTACTACCACTACCGTTGGGAAATCGGGATAATTGGAGCATTGTATTTGGTAGCCTGTGTATCCATGGAGGATTGATGACTTCCGGGATGTACAGAGGTATTTCTTTAAAGAACTCAATAGCAGTATGTGTTCTTTCTGCCAAAGGGAGTGTTGAACTTATTTTATTTCTAAAAAATATTATTTGAATATTTAGGTTAGAAGATGTATTTATGCGTAGGGTGATCATTTTGTGGGTATAATTTCGAAATATAGTTTATCGCCAGTTTTTTTCTTTTGAATAATAGAGGAGGTAGTCCAGCTTCAGAACACAGACTAAGAATGGGGCTTGTTCGGAATGCGCCAGTTGCGATACGTATCCCTGTATGATAAATCGCATCTAGTCTGGCAAGGATTCGGTGTCTGGCACAGCCGTAAATGAAACATCCATAGTCCATCTTCGAGCATATCAGAGTCTGGTATAGTTTGATAAGTGTGTGTCTGTCTGAGCCCCAAGAGATGCCGCTAAGAAACCGTAATATATTTAATTTTTTTATTGCATTGGATTTTAATGTTGAGATGTGCATTTCCCAATTTAGTTTTCGGTCAAATATCATCCTCAGGAATCTGTGGTTATTTGTGTAGGGTATCAAAGAACCGCCTAAATATAGTTCAGGAGATGGTAGGGTTATTCTTTTTCGGGTGAAATGGAGGCATTTGGTTTTCTCAGGTGAGAACTCGAGACCGATTGAGAGTGACCAGTTATTAATTCTATTGATTGCTTCCTGTAATTTATGTTTTATGGTAATTGTATTCGCCGATCGACAAATAATGGCTAGATCGTCCGCGAATAGTAGCGGTTTAACCCCCCTTGGCAAGTTGAGTCCCAAATCGTTAATTGCTAGGCAGAATAGTGTTGGGCTGAGAACACAGCCCTGTGGGACTCCGCTACTCTGTTCGTGGTCAATGGAAAATTCGCATCCTATTTGTACTCTGAAGTGGCGATGTGAAAGAAATTGTTTTAAGTATTGGTGCATTTGCCCTTTGATTCCGACAGATGATAATTATATTATTTTTAATCTAGTAATTTGTGTTTTAACTGATTGGATCTTTTAACTTATTAATATTTTTAAAAAAATATTTATTAGTTTTTGCAAACTTATTTATTTCTTTTTAATTATTCTATCACTGTGGCTATTTTATTATTTTTAAATATTTCTATTTATTGGTTATATTAATTGGATTGAACGAATGTTGTGGATCATAGAAGAAATAATGAATGATAATAAAATTCTTTATTTGTCGTTATTAATCGGGTGCGAGTTGAAATAATGTACTAGATTCACTTCAACCATTATTTTAGGCGAGAGTTCTATGATGTTCGTTACAATTGTTTTATCCTAATAGTACAAGAGCCGGGAAGAAAAAAAGGCAGTTATCTAACCCTAATTTTTGATTACTTTAATGAAAATTAGGTATAATTACTAGTCAAAATTGATGAGTCTGCCAAGTATAGGTAGGGGAAATAAAAAATTGCGGCTGTTTAAAAACCTTAAAAAGCACTAATTTTTCATTAGGAGCTCTATATCTTAAAAACTACCAACAAAAATAGAAAATCTAATAGAACATTATTTAAAGAAGAGTAAATTTGCTGAAATATTAACCCTAAAAAAGCTATTTACGTCCAATAGTTCTCGAGATATAGCTTTTTAAAGAGCAAAATGTCTTAAATCTCTACTGAAAGATTAGTAGTTAGTTAATTTATTTTAAGAATTCTATATCTCAGGAACTATGTGACGTACAGATGTCTATTAGCACTCAAATTAAAGCTAGTTTAATGGACTATAAAAAAAGTGTATGACCTTTACCTTCATAGGAATAGTAGTTTTCATGATATTTTCTAAAATAAATTGGTTTATAGTTGTCCGGACAATAAGTTTGATTTATAAAAAACTTCATTTCAGAAACCATTGGACGTACAGATGTCTGCCAGCGCTCAAATTAAAGCTAGTTAAATTTAATACAAAATAGTTAATTATCTTTATCTTTGTAGGAGTAGTAGTTTTTATGATATTTGACAAAATAAACTCACAAAATGTTAATTTCTAGTTGTTCGTATAAAAGGTTGGATTTTTGAAAAAATATATCTCTAGATCCATAAGACGCACATATGTCATTTCCTGTACTTAATCATTTCCATAATTTCTTTCATATCAGTATGCTCTCAAACGAAGTCACTCCAATCGTAATGTGAAAAAAAATAAATAAAAATTAAATTCAGACAAATGCTCTACTTTCCAGGACTATCTGCCTGAATATATATTTAAAAAACATCGTAACATAATAATTTTGGATCTAGACTTAGAAATAAACAAAACGTTCTAGTTTTCCCTCGTGGTATCAAGTCTCTGAAGCAAATCAAACATTCTCTATACATGAGACACAATCTTTGAGGATTAGAGTTTTGTGAACCGTGATCTTGAAAGATATCTTAACTCGAAGAAGCTTCCCTGTGTCATTTGGTTCGTTGGCTTTCCACACGAGAGTATCCAAATCAGTCCAGTCTTCCAGAATATTATAATTCCGTCTTTATGTATTCAAAAATAATTTAAAAGTATCTTTGGGACTTATTGATTTATTATTATGTTTTAATTTTTTTTTAAATTTATTTAATGTTATTTACAACTGTACAAAATAATACAATAAGTAAATATGTTGTATGTTTCATATACACTTGAAAATCTTGGGAAGGAACCACCCATTGTTGTACTTCAAACATTAATTTAAATTAGAAGGTCCCGTGGCCATCTTCTTTTCAGACGCCTCGGAGGATTATCAGGGATTGTTAAGGATGAAAGATTAAGAATTAATGGGTTAGGATGGTTAAGGAGTTAGGAATGAAAAGACGCATATCTGTTTTAGGGCAAATCTGCAACGAATGGGATGTTAAGGTCTTTGTGAATGAGTTTATTTGTAACGTAATAAGGAGCATCAAGGATTTTACGTAGGATTTTGGATTGTAAGGATTGGATGCGGAAGAAATTTGATGGTTTGGTGGTGTCCCAGATCTCAATTCCATATGTCCAAATTGGTCTGATTATCGTAGTGTATTCTAATTTTTTGTAGTGAATGGGAAGCTTAGAGCGTTTGTCAAGTAACAGTTGTAGCAATCGGAATCAGAATCTACGAGCAGTTTCTTGTCGTTTCAGTCTTGTGTGTGGATCCCAAGTAAGTCTCTTGTCAAGATGGAGTCCTAAGTATCGAATCTGTTCAACAGGCGTTAGTGGAGTATTTACAAAGGATACTGTAGGACAGGAGGGTAGAGGTTTACGAGTAAAGGTGATCTGATGGGATTTGTCAGGATTTATTTTGATTCTCCAGTTTTGACACAATTCTTCAATAGATGTTATGTGGGTCTGTAGTGTTTGTGATGCATTAGTTGGGTCGTTGTTTACAGACAGTATATTTTGTCATCAGCGTATGTTGTTAGGACTGTGTTAGGGTGGGTTGGGATGTCAGCTGTAAAAACCGTATAAAGAATGGGACCTAAGATACTACCTTGAAGAACACCGGCAGACTGAGAAAAGAGAGATGAGTAGGCTTGGTTATGATTTACTTTAAAGTGTATTAAAAAACAAAAAAAAAAAATTACTTTTTATTTTTATTAACTCATCAAACAAGGATAGGAGGACTGATAGGAGAAGATGAATATGAAAAGGTCACTAAGTCGTCTTTCTGTTTTAATAATTGTGTTGTAAATTAATAAGATTACATTTAAAAGAAATCCTATTTTAAACTTAAGAGAAGAAAGAAAACTGTTTAATTTAGATATTCCCCAGGAAAAATTTTGGGGGATATTACACAAATTAATTGTAATTTGATGGTATTACTGGTTTGAATTTTTGTGGACTGAAATAAAATTAAGTATGGTGAACAAACTGAAACTATAACCTCCATTATTGTATTGTTTGTATAATAAATGATTATGTGTGATTAAGCCAAAGAGTTGCAGAATAGAATTAGTTATATTAATTTTGATTGTTGATTTAAATGGTTACGTGAAATAATTAATGATACAACAGGTTACTTGGTGATTGATTTGATTTTGATAGAACTTGAAGACTGGCTCTGGTCCACTATTATGCAGGTTCCTTTCTTAAGCTCTATCCTCTCCCTCATTCTGCCTTCCGTCCCTTTTCCGGAGTGTGGTGAAAATACTCACTCGAGGTATCTTATAATTATAGTATTTTGAATTCTCATTCAAATGTGAAGGAGGCACTTTCCTCAGATAAGAATTTTTTTGTGAGTTAAAGTAAGCCAGAGAAACATCAGCATTAGGAGGTCTGTTGGACTTATATTGTTGATGCCTTTAATGCGAGAGTCAGTAGCTTTGCATCAACAGTGTAAGATGGACATCCGGGACCCCTCTCGTATATTTTAGCAAACCATTTTCTACAGAAATAATATTACTTATTCCATACCTCAGACAATTCACATCAGGGGCAAAACACCAAGCATAACCTTAAAGCTTTGGAATTAATGTTCTAACAAGGGTATTTACCTTCAACAATTTCCCTTAATAATGAGAAAAGGCTGTAATTTGATATTATTGTTTTTTTCTTTCGTTGTTTTAAATTTTTTATGAACAAATATATTTATTTTTTTTAAATTATTTTTTATTTTTAATAAGATAGGTCTTAAGTTGTCCTTGTGTTTTTTTTTATATGTATAAGATATCATTTTATTTAAGCAGATTAAATTTTATTTTCGTTTGCTATTCTTATATTTAAAACAATTCTTAGGCCACTGCTGACGGTGGTTGTGAAGTATGGGGAGCGGCATCTTTTACGAATAGGAAAAAATTACAATCTTCATAAAAATAAAAAAAAACGTATGTACGAAACAGCCAATTACAAATAGAAACAATAGAGGATTACATAAAAAAAAAGTTCATGATGTTCCACTCCCAGTTACCGACAGTTAAAGGAGCAGTGACCTACAACTTGGGAAACCCAACCGCACCCTAAGACTGAAGCCCAGGCTGCTGCAGGATATCCTGTTATAATTTCTATATTTATCAGTTATGTTATTGCCAATAAAATTTAATTTTATCTTAGTTTATTTTTTTTCTCATCATATTTTTCCTCCTTCCAAACCTTGATGGTTTGTTATATGGTAGTGAATTTGTGTGGATAATCTTATATAAGAAGAATTAAATATTTATGATTTTAAATTTATAAAAAATAGGCTTTTAACTTATAATAAATGAAATGAGCTGGGCAGAATAGCCTGCAAAAGAAACTCTAAATTAATGTGAGGAAGAAATTATAATTGAAGATGTCCTTGAGGATGGCTAGAATGGCCGAAACGTTGAACTGGTGAAAAATAAAAAGTTTTGAGACAAAAAAGAATACAAATTTTTGATTTATTTAATAATTAATTTTTTGTTTTATTGATAACATTGCATATAGTTAGGGGTATCTTTTGTATGAGACTATACCCACCATAATCAATTATTAAAAAAAAAATGTACCTCTTACATTAACCATTTAAACCCCACCAAACCGATCTTGTATTAAATAATTAAAATATTTTTGTTTAACTTTTTTTTTTAATAAAATAACAAAATGTTCCTAATAAAAGCCTTTAATCATTTATTACAATATTTCTTTTATTCAGAATAATATTTGTTTTGTATTTTCACAATACCAGCACAGGCTGAGATGTGCATTTTAATATCTAAAGAACTCTCTAACACTATAATATATTTTGGATGGTGTGAAATTTATAAATTATATTATATTTATATTATTAATATTATTTAAGTCTTTTCCATTTCTTGATTGCTCCTGTAATTATTCGCCAACCAGACTCAAACTCAAGAGTTTTGCTCATATTTTATGCTGAATCTAATAATTTCGGAAGGAAACTCTGAAAAACTTTACTGAGAACAGTTTTCTGTTTGCTTTTTTTTTTTCAGATTTTTTATATACACAGCTGAATGGATGATGTCACTTAGGTTGAGGCTATGGTTGGATAATATCTATACTTTTTAATAATAAAAAGCAATATCACTGCTTTGATTTTATAACGGTACATCTCACTACAAAAGAAAGTAATGAGTTTATTTTTAATTGGACGTATTTTAAGGATTGTACCCAAAGTAATCCCAGTTGAGATTTGGGGCTCCACTAAACCATCAAATTCCTCCCGAATCCAATCCTTACAGTCCAAAATCCTAAATGCTCCTTACTTTGTCATAAATCAAGTCATCCCTCATGACCTTAATGTCCCATATGTTGCTGATTTGGCCAAAATCAGATAACATTCCTTCCATGGAAAACTTCCCAACCACCCAAATCCTCTTGTTTCTAGCCTGGCTTCTCCTTCATTACCCAATAATCCTCCTAGGCGTCTGAAAAGAAGATGGCCACGGGATCTTCTCCTCTAGAAATGTTATTTGAGTTCTATCAATGGGTAGATTCTCCACATGTTTGTATCATGTCACTAACTCACCTTCAGCAAATTTGCTTGTAGTATATATGTGTATACAGTTGTAAATAACAATAAATAAGTGATTAAAAAAATAATTATACTAGGATACATTAATCTGACTACGATGCCAATGGTCAGTATCGATATCAATAAGAACTATCGGAATAAAATGCAAGGTTTCGTTTAAAAATTTAAATATTGTAGCAGAAGTTAAATATCGATGATGTTAATCGAAATAAACAGTAAATTTTTTCTTAAAACATCGAGATGTTTTGATGTTAAGGATTTTGATATTTAAGCTGCATTATATAGGAATATAGATATCAATTGTCTATTCTAATGCATGATATAAGAAAAAAAATTAGTAACCAAATATCCAAATTTCGTTTAAATATTCTTGGAATGGCATTGCGAAAGATACATATCAAATTAAATTGGGAATATCTAAATTAACTTATAGTTTTTTTAAATATCAGAATTATTCGATATAGAGGATATCAATATTTGAATTGGATTACAGTCTCAATGGTTATATCGATTTCAATTAAGGATATCGGAATCATCGGTGAATATTTCTTTCAATTATAAAATAATTTGGTTTTGAAGTAATTATTTGAATTGGAAATCCATCGATTGGATATCCATTTAAATTGGATATCTACTTGTAATAGAACGGACTATGTCAATTATCGATAATTGCCTCATTCCAAATACCTAAGCCTTGAAAAAGTGATTTGTGGATGTGTGTCTTTGAACAGTCATTCTCAAAAAACCAAAGCTGTACGTTTCAAGACAATCATATGCCTGAGATGTTACATATTTTTGGTGAAAATTGATTCTTGAATTGTTATGAAATCAGTCATAATTTCTTTAATACCTTGATATCAACCATGGAAACAAGATAACAAATCTTTTTACATAACCTTTACACATATAATTAGTACGGTAAGTAGGCCTGGTTGGCATTTTTCCTATTTTCTGGTGGCTCCTTTCAAGTTGCGATCACCAACTATCCAGGGTGGGTTTTTCGAGAATCAATTTACGGGACTTCCAAGATATAAATATTAACTGTGTCAGGTGGAAACAAAAGCCCAAGATGAAAAAAAAAGTCAGATATTCCACTCAAATTTTTGGTCACTCTAATGAAAACTATGTATGATTACTAGTCATAATTGATGATTCTGTCAAGTATAGGTAAGGGGAATACAAAATGGCGGCTGTTTCAAAACTAAGAAAATTATTTTTTCGTTCAGAGCTCTATATCTTAAAAAACTCCCAACAACACTAGAAGATCTAAAAGAACATTATTTAAAGAAGAGTAAATTTGCTGAAATATTAGCCCTAATAGAGCTATTTAAGTCCAATAGTTCTCGAGATATAGCTTTTTAAAAAGCAACATTTCATAAAAATGTACTGAAATATCAGCAGTTACTGAATCTATTTCGAGAAATCTATATCTCAGGAACTATGTGACGTACAAATGTCCATTAGAAATGAAATTAAAGGTAGTTTAATGTACTATAAAGTAGTTTATGTCCTTTACCTTTGAGATCTCCATATCTTTAAAATTATGAACAATACCAAAGGACCTAATTTATATAAGTACTTTTTATTTCTTGATAGATATTACAATCTGCCCCATAGTTGTGGGCAATGGGTAATAGCGATGAAAGATCACATTCATACCAAAATAAAATAAGAATAAAAATAAAAAAATAAATGAAAAAAAAGCTCATAAGAATAAATAAAATCTCTCTTAAAAATATATACAAACAAAGGATAAAGAAAATGAACAAAATCAAACTATGTTCACGAAAAAATAAATAAATAAAATAAAATAATAATAAAAATAATATAATCTATGGTCACACAAAGAACCTAATAGAACATCATTTAAAAAGGACTAAATTTGTTAGAATATGACTCCATATAAAGCTATTTACGTTCAATAGTTTTAAAATATAGCGTTTTAAAAAACATTTTTTATGAAATGTTACTTTTTAAAAAGCTATATCTCAAGAAATATTGAACGTAAATGGCTCTTATTTTAGCATATTTACTCACCTTTAAATGATGTTCTAATAAGTTTTTGAGTGTTGTTGATAACTTTAAAGATATCGAGCTCTGAATGAAAAATTAATTTGTTTTTAACGCTATGAAACAGTAGCCATTTTTTATTCCCCCTACCTATACTTGGAGGACTCATAAATTGTGACTAGTAATGATATATAGTTATTGATTAACAATAATCTTGTACAAATCGTAAATATTAATGAAATTTCACTTTTTTTAAAAATAAAGGATTAATTTCAACTCAAAATGCAAGACATATATATTTCCAAAGAAATAAATAATTTCTGAATTAAAGAAAAAAAGTGTTGACTGACCGACGAGAGGTAGACCAACTCCTTTCATCATTAATTAGTTCTGCCAGGCAACTCCTCTCAGTTCTCATTTATAATTGACACTCACGCCTGCCTCTCCCCACTCTTTTTTAAATGGAAAAGGACGATTTTTCGAAGATGAACAGAATGAATTAATGATAGTGTATAACATTCCAATTAAACATATAATTTTTATATACAAAAATTACATATTATTTACTGTGAGATTGGTACCAATGTTAAGAATATCAAATAAATTTTTAAAAAAATTATTTTAGTGTTTTTGTTCGTTTTTATTTTAAGAAACACTTAGTACAAGAATCCTTTGAAAAAAAAGTTTAGTTGAAGGGAATAAAAAGTTGCGTCTGTTTCAAAATGTTAAAAAATAATTAATTTTTCACTCGGAGTTCCGTATCTTTGAAGCTATCCACAACAATATAAAACCTAATGGAGCATAATTTAAAGAAGAGTAAATTTTCTAAAATATGACCTTTAGTAGAACTCGAGATATAGTTTTATTTTAAAAGCAATATTTCACAAAAAATGTACTGAAAAATCAGTAGTTAGTGAATTTATTGAGGAAAATCTATATCTCAGTAACTATGAAACGTAAAAATATCTATTATCACTCAAATACAATATCCAATAAACGAAAGCTTAACATTAAGGTATGGTAATGTAGATTTAGTTTTATTGTTTTTGATTGAGTCTTGCGCCCGGGAGATCCGTGAATTACTACTTCCTACATACTTCCACATAATTCGTTCTTATCTATCAGTTTTTGATTGTTTAAAGTTAATCACAACAGCGCTCTTTCCTCAGTCTGCTGGTGTTCCTCGGGGTAGTATCCTTGGTTCTATGATTTGTACAGTTTTTACAGCTGACATTCCAACCCATCCTAACACTATCCTTACCACGTATGTCGTTGACACATGTCTAATGTCAGTGAATAATCACCCTTCCATTGTATCCCAAACCCTCCAACCCACAACAATGCCCTTGAAAAATGGTGTCAAAACTGGAAGATTAAAATAAATTCCAATCAATCCTACGAAATTACATTTACCCTTAGTCATAAAGAAAGTTACATCCTCCTTTACAGTATCCTTTATTAACAATCCACTTCTTCCTGTCGAATAGATCCTTTACTTAGGACTACATCTGGACAAATGACTGACTTTTAATCCTTATACAAGACTGTAAAGACAGGAAACTGAACCAATTTCGACTATTACAGTACTTATAGACAAACGGTTTCAGCTTCCAATTACAAAAGTGTCGTTTATATAATCTATAATTAGGCCTATCTGGGACAAAACATTAAAAATCCTTAATGCTTCTTACTCTGTCACAAATCATCAAGTCATCCATCAGGACCTCGGAGTTCCATATGTTGCCGATTTGGTCAGAACTGGATACCAATCCTTTCAAGATAAGCTTTTTATCCAACCAAGCCCACTTGCGTCTTACCTGGCTTCTCCTTCATTATCTGATAATCCTGCAAGGCGTCTGAAAGGAAGATGGTTTCGAAATCTTTTCCTGTAGAAGTGTAATTAGAATTTTATCAATGGGTAAATTATGCACATGTTTGTATCTTGTCATTGTATAACTAACACCAAATTCACTTGTTATTTATACTTTTAATACAGTTATAAATATGAATAAATAAATTAATGAAAAAAAGTTTTATTGTTAATGAATATTTTGAAAGCAAACATTTTTAAGGTATCCTTGAGTCGTAATGTTGAAATATAGTGTAACAAGAAGTTAAGCATTAAATAAATTATTAACAATTTTTTACTTTAAATTTAAATAGGTTTAAAATAATTCAAAATAAGGAATCAAAATAAATAAAGAAATAGCAGGATAGAATCCTGGCGTCTGTCTTCATCACTGTTTTCCTCTTCCACGAAAGAACTCCATAGAATTCCACCATGCACCCTTCAGCCAAGATAAAAGATATTTATCTCACAGATAGACATTTCTCAAAATACCTTCACCTTCATATTTTTCTTGGTAGTAGTAGTGACCCTGAAACTGCCAATGCTCACGAAAAATAAAACTGTATATGGATACTGAATACATTAAAATATCCTAAGAGAAAAGTTGTGAAACATCGTGAATGAATTTTTATGTACAAATAAAAAAAAAAAATTGTGTCCTATTTAAGACTTTATTCCTGCGAATCGGACAAGTCATAGTAAACGGAACAGAGCTTGTACAAAAATTATTTCATTGCTCATAAATTCGTAGTTGGATGAGATTTTTACGAAGCGATCCGTATGAGTTATTCCACGAAGCAACTAGGATGCACCATTCAAAATATTCGTTACTCTGGTGTCATATTATATAATATAATATAATATAGAGAATATAATATAAAATAATTAGTAGTAAATTTAACTTATCTCAAATTGAGCCTAAATAGAAAACTTTACATTCAAAATTTTCCAAGATACAGGTTTTCAAAAACCAATGTTTTCTTTTTTTATTTACCAATAATCTTTTATATACCAAAATTGCATATATTAATTTTAATTAAAACCTTGATGGTGAAGAAATTAATGAAAAATATATAATCAATTTTTGTACTAAAATGTATATCCTTATCATAGTCATGTAGATCAGTCTTTTGTAATGAATTGGAAGTTTTGTCTCGTAAACTTAGCAGTTTGTCTAGTATAGTAAGTGCTATAGTAGTTGGAATCGACGTGCAGTTTCCTGTATTTTTAGTCTTGTGTGAGAAAGTTAGTCGTTTGTCTAGATGTTGAACATAAATTTATTTAATGTGCTGAATTACAGTCTGGCATTATATTCGAAGTGAAAAATTCTAATGGGATTTTTAAGTTTGTCCGATGCTTCAATTTTGCTTAGAAAGTTTCAATACTTTGGCGTGGTTAAATCTTGTCCACAATGCCGTGGTATGTTCTGAATCCAGATAAAGTCAATCTACATTGGATGAACCCATTTGCACAATATTGAATTAATTTTGCGTTTAGTGTTTCCACCCTCCACCGTCCCCAACAGTGTTAATTATAACTTCCAAGTCTCTAACAACTTTGTTCCAATCTTCGATATCTTCTTGGTCCGAAACGACAATTTAATCCTTCGTTAAACGTTCCTTCATTAGTGTTTTATGTTGAAATTTCTCGGTTTTCAACATTAAAATAAATAATACTTAAACGAATTCTTTATTAAAATAGTAAAAGAAATGATACAAATTATTATAAAATTGTTTATTATTTAATTTGATTTAAAAGTCCTATAGTTCCTCTTGGAAATATATCGATTCCACTCACACTGTGCCTTGAACTGACAGTTCACAAAAAATGAAATAAATAATCTTTATTCTGAGACACTTGACCACATGAAAATAACAATTAGGACAATATCCTTGGCTTTCCCTGGCTACATCAAATGATACTAAATATAATGAGTTGTTAATGGCTTACCGTAGATTACTATGAGGTTAATTTAACCTAATGAAATGTATAAAAGAAAAATATTTTATGTATACGATAAAATGGGCAAGAAAGAAAACTGAATACTTGCTTAAATGGATAAAAGATATATAGTAAATTATATATATATGAGAAAAAAATAATAAGCTAAAATAAAAATATATAATGTCCAGACCAGTGAATAAGTGCCAAGGAACAAAAGAGGAAGAGAGAAGAGATAAGTTGGAGTAGAGAGAAGGAAGAAAAATCTTTAAAAAGACAGAGAAACTTACTGACTTGGGCGGAGTTTCTGTCTAAAAAGAATGGGGACCATCTCAAGGTGCATACAAGTAATACGTTAAACCAAGCGGAAATAACATACTTGTCAGTAACTATTATTATATAAATTGTTTTCACTATTTGTATATTTTTAATGACTACTTTTACTCATTACTGTGCTGTTCTAACTGACATACTATTTACATCTAACTATAAATTTATAATCATAAATTAACCATTTAGCTAAGTATTATAATGCCATTAGATATTATATCTACAAGATAAGAATGATTACGAAAAATTTAATTAAATTACAATTTGATTTATTTATATCGTTAAGTACGCTATGACAAATGGTTTAATCTTCGGACTGCGTCCTGTGTGGAGTTGGTGATCACATATTTGCATGTGCGGCAATGGCGGACTTGACTACAGACGGGAGTTACATCGGCAAAGCTAAACTTTACTGGGCTGTACGAAACAAAATGGCAGAAATGCCTCCTTTGGCGTAGTAAAAAAAAAAAAAAAAAGGTTTAATTTAAATACATTATTGTATTTATTATCATTGCTAATGTATGGCTGTGAAGTCTGGGGAGTGGCATGTTTACAAAAAGAAAAAAAAAAATCTTTTCAAAAGAAAGTCATAAGAATTGCAGTGAATGCTCGTTGGTTTGTAATAAAGAGCAAATTGCAACGGGAATTACAAATAGAGACAATACAGGATTACATAAAAAAAAATCTTCGTAAGATCCACTTCCAGTTACCTACAGTTAAAGGAGCAGTGACTTAGAACTTGGGAAACCCAACCTCAACTCGAAGACTGAAGCCGTGGTTGGCGCAGGCCTTCCTGTTATAAATTCCATATTTATCATTTCTATTATTATCACTCTAAAATTTTATTTTATATTAATTTCATTTTTTTCTGTTTATCATTTTCTTAAATTTACTTTTTTCCATTAGAAGTCTATGATCTATTTTGTTAAATCCACAAATGTCATTGTTTTTAACGTTTTTTTTATCTTTAATTAGGAATTATTATTTTTATCTTCTTTTTTTTGTTTTGTTTATAACATTTTATATAGTTAGGGATGTCTTTTGTATGAGACTATACCCCCCTAAATCAATTGTTAAAACAAAAATTAACAACCATGTAAGAGGCCCATCAGCCCGATCTGGTATTAAAGAAATAAATATTGTCTTGTAGGATATCAACGACTGCAAAGTAGAAGCATCGAAAAATATTTTCACATCTTTTTTATTCCATATATATTATTATAAAAGTCACGAACTCACATTAAAAATATTTAAAAATGCCATATTCTAAACATCCTGCGACAGGAATGGGACAAATGAATTCATAAAAACCTTGTTTCGAGGGAATTTCTCGAGGGATTCCTCAGCATTTCAATAAAATTACTTCTGCATAAAACATCAAAACATTTCAGCTTTTCATTTATGAATTATTTTGTACATTTGAAGACTCGGTATTTATGCTAATTACATTATCTTATAAACCTTATAAAATCCATTATATTGAAAAAATTAGATAAGTTATAAACTTTATAGATTTTGAGTAAATCAAAACATATGATAAATTTTGAAATTTTATCTCAAGACAACTAGCACTTTGTCAGAAGAACAATCAGATGTGTCAGTTGAAATAACAAGTTAACAACTTGGACTATTTGTTATTTTACTTTATAGTTTATTTAATCTTTTTCTTTAACTTTTATAATTCATTTTATATTTCTTAAAATGGTCAACTTAACGTATTATATAATTGTACTTTATTAAATATATAACAATTATATGATAAAATAAAAAAGTTCTTGCAGAGAATGATTTTCCTCAGGTGGTTACTGAACATAACCTGTATTATTACAGTTTTGAGTACGGATGGAAAAGTTCAGTGAGTTCTGCCTACTTCAACCTGGGGCGAAGAGGACTGGTTCCTGGAAGACCACGAGGCAGGGGAGGAGCAGAAGAGCGACAAGAAGAAAACAACAATCAAAGAGAAAAAACAAAAGTGTTACATTTTTGATCAATCAATCAATCTGCACGCCTGAGTTGTACACAGGGTAGACTTAGGACGAAAAAATAAATAAATAAAGTGTTGGAAGATCATTGATTGGCCGTTTGTGATATGTAAAAGGAACATGGCCAGGATCTGATCAAAATAGAACAAGCCAACGATTCACCCAAAATATCAGGGCTTCATTGGCAAAAAAAAAAATACAAATAACTAAAATAACTTAACAAAGCAAGAGATCAGATAGCATGAATTAAATAAATATATATGTCAAAATTTATATAAAAATAAAGAAAGAGAATAAAAATATAAATTTAAGCGAAAAGTATAACTAAACAAGAATTAAAAAAATGTATTAGAACAATTATTGAAAACGGAAATAACAACAAATAAAAACGAAATATAAAATGCACACTAAAAGAATAAAATAAAGGTCCATAAAAAATAATGAACAAAATAGGAGACCAACCTGACTGGATGAAGGTAAGCACTAAAATGATCTGAAGGCGGATGAGAAGACCAACAGGATAGAGGCGTAGGTGGAAGTGGTGGTTAACGAATACGTGAGATTTGAAAGAAAAAATAATAATAAAGTAAAGATAATATTAGTAAATTTAAGAAATACTAAATAAATACAGACATCAAATGATAATATATAATATACATAATGAAGGGAAGACATTATATAAAAAATATATGAATGAAATAAAATTTAAAGAATGGATGCATGGATGAATGGATTTGGAATTAGAAGAGCGAAGACCTACTATATACAAGCTCTGATACCATCCAACACCTAAACTAAAATTATTTTATTTCTCTCTCTCTTCTTTTTATTTCTTTTGTCCTATATTTTAAGGTATGAATTTACTTTCTATATTTTATCAATTGTTTTCTTTTTTTTTTCTCCTATTTTTCCTTCGTGATAATTTACTTTTATCTTCTATTTCACGTAAGCACATACCCTTTTGAAAGACATGGTCATTTAGACTCGGAGAATTTTATAGATTTCCGTTGGGAGGTTGGATTCGCTATTTTTCACAATTGCAATACTTAATTGGTATATAGGCAAATGGAAATAAAAAATCTTGCGCATATAAACTTGTTCAAATCTGAAGAAGATAAATTTACTCCGGCCAGTTGGGCATAAGCGTTTGATGGCAGTTGAACGACACCAACTAACTTAATAGCCCTTTGGGGACAGTGCTAAAGTTTCAGACTTTCCTCTAGTGCCATCTAAGTTTATTTGATTTCAGAATCAATACAAAATCTGAGCTAGGAGAACCTGGTAGCTGAGCGTCCCAGAGCGCTTGATTCAGAAGGTTGTAGGTTCGATTCCCACCTGGGCTGGTCATATTTATTTCGCGGATGCACCGTTAAATGAATACTGACATTCCCACTCTGGGGCTATGTAGGTCATCAAATTGAGAACTCAAACATTAAAAAATCAAAACAAAATCAGAGCGACTCCTATTATGTCGTACGAAGCAGGACTCACTATAATTACAGTATCGATACTTGCTTATCGTGTTCATCATTTATTAATTATTCATAATTTTATTATTAATTATGGAGAAGAACTAACAGTGAACTGCTTGCAGAGATCGCATTATATGGAGGCAAGGAGGTTAAGATAGGCGGGACATATGGCTCGAAGCAATTTATCAATAGTAATAGGACGCCGCTACACAACTATAGTGGCAAGAGACATATATAAGTATATATATTCATATCTTCGACAAAGATATGAAAGAGTTGCATGCAGAAAAATGGAAAGCAGTGACCCTAGACAAAAGCCTGAAGACTGGTTCGGACAAACTCTACAAACTCTGAAGAGCCTATTAAAAAAATTAATTAAATATTATAATTGATTCGTTTTCAGACTAAATCAAAAGTATTATAAATAATAAGAAAAAAATAACGAATATCAGACAGTTAATTGAATTAACAACTAAAATTTTATAAATTTATTAATCAATAATAATTTCAATGTAAACTTCTGGGTCATTAAATCCTTTATTTAGTTAAAAACTAGCTGAACAGACAATGCTTTGCTATTGGTATATTTGGGGATGTAAATAGATTTACACACAATTCATAAATGAACACAATTCATAGTTTTATTATAAATTATGGTATTTAGTTATAATTAATCATTTACGTATACTTCATCATTATGGTTTGGTAACATGAATTAAACCATTATATGCGATAAGGTACGAAAATGATGTTTATACTATTTTTCAGACCAACTAAAATATCAATGTGTGGTAAAAGATTTTTTTTAAATCCTTTGAATAACTCTAAAATTTCTTGAAAAATGACATTTTTTAGTTTGAGGGGACCCCAAAAACGAATATGATCCGCTTTAAAAAAAAAAAAGTATTGTCTTACTTTACCCCAGACAACATAAACTAGCTTTAATTTGAGTTCTAATAAACATCTGTACGTCACATAGTTCCTGAGATATAGATTTCTCAAAATAAATTCACTAAATACTGATATTTCAGTACGTTCCATACATTTTTATGAAATGTTGTTTTAGACTGTATCTTGAAAACTATTGAATGTAAATAGCTCTTTTAGGGTTAACATTTCAGTAAATTTACTCTTCTTTAAATAATGTTCCCTTAGATTTTCTAGTGTTATTGTTAGTTTTTAAGATATAGAGCTCCGAATGAAAAATTAATGTTTTTTTAAGGTTTTGAAACAGCCACCATTTTTTATTCCCCCTACCTATACTTGGCAGACTCATCAATTTCGACTAGTAATTATACATAGTTTTCATTAAAGTAATAAAAAATTGGGGTGAGATATCTGCCTTTTTTCTTCTCATGACCTCTTGTACTATCAGTAGAACTCCACGACTACACTTACACATCACGACATGCATCACCCAACTCAGTATCTATATAAATATATTAGGTAGTAATTTATAATGTAATTACTATATTATGCCAAACCATATTTATCTTATCACTAAATTTCATTAATCATTTTTATTGCAATCATGTATTAAATATAAATAAATAACTTTTATGCTACTATACCATCATACTACCAAACACCCCTTTTCATATTATATGTTTCAATGGTAACTATATTTTATAAATAATACATAGTAACTTGATAATAACAAAAATTAAAAAAGAAAGAGAAAAAATAGAAGAAATTAGATGCACATTTATTTTATTTTATTTTTATACCAGATCGGCCTGGTGGGCCTTACATGGTTGATATAACTTATATTATAAATATTTTTTAACAGTTGATTATGAGGGGGTATAGTCATACAAATGACACCCCTAATTATATACAATGTTCTTATTAAAAGAAAAAATAATAAAATAAATAGATAAGAATAATGCTTCTTAATAAAAGAGGAAAGTAAAATTAATAACAAAAAATAATGATATTGATACACTTAAATAAAGCAAACAATTGCCTTCTAATAGTAAAAAGAAACAAGTTAATTTGAAAAAGGGAAGAGATAAGAAAAGAGAAAAAATATATAATAATAATAATGAATAATAAATATAAGTAAATAGAGGTAGTGTGACTATGGATTAATTTTATATTTATTAAAAACTTATAAAAGAATATCCTGCAGCAGTCTGGGCTTCAGTCTTCGTGTTGAGGTTGGGTTTCTCAGGTTGTAGGTCACTTTAACTTTCGGCAACTGGGAGTGGAACTTCATGAACCGTTTTTTGATGTAATCCTCTATTGACTCCATATGTAATTCGCGATGTAATTGGCTATTTCTTATGAACCAAGGAGCATTAACTGTGGTTCTATTTATTTTGAAAAGATTGTAGTTTTTTTCCTTTTCGTGAAGGATGCCGCTCCCCAGACTTCACAGCCGTACATCAGCAGTGGCCTGAGGATTGTTTTAAATATAAGAACAGTTGTTTCTGGTTTTAGTTCGGAATTTTAATTGCATGTGATATACACTCCTTGTACTCGTGAGGAAACAAATAATACACACCATGGTATTTTTTTTTGTATAAATAATCAGACTTAAAAGGAGAGTATTGATTTTTAGCTAGCGTTGAACCTTCTTGAAGTTTTTTCCCCAAGTTTGCTCGCCCTGCCACTACTTCCCGGCTTGGAGTTGTCTTTAATGAAAAACCTCCAAAAAAGTTTCCATTTCAGATCCTTTGACAGATTCTAATTAACGTTCGTATTTGAGAAAAATCCCTTTACAGAAGAATCCAGACAATAATCTACACTTACAGAAAAAATTTCAAAACATAATTATTTATTATTTATAATTTATAAGAATGTACTATATCTGTTATATAAAAATAAATATTTAGCTTGAAAATTAACCATTTCATGGTTATTGTATGCTAATCTTTTTCCCTTTATCTGAAGAATAAGAAAAAAAATTACTGATTCCATTATATGATTTTTTTAACTTAATTAAAAATTAAAATAATACAATGATTTCAGTAAAGTAAAAAAAAATCGTTTTATAAAAATTAAAGAATAATCGTTTATAGCGTTTTCTAAGATTTTTAAATACCATTTTTCAAATAAATTGAAAATTAGAAATTTTTCACCTTCTATTTTTCTTCTGGTGACCATTCATATAATCGATCATAACTCCTCTACATTTTATTTAATTCTAACTTTAATACAACCGTTGGAAAGCTGAATATCTGATCTTTTAACATACATAAGGAAAATTCAATGCACCTATAAGGGCCAAAGATTAGTTTCAAATAAAGAGTAACATTTCAAAAAAAATTTGTTTACATTTCAGATTTTGATTTGTTTAATTTAATTGCTTTGTGCTCTTCGGCGCACTTTATAGAACTCAAATCCACTCCAAATTTTGAATAGATTTATTCAGTCGTGTTGAAATCAATCTCTATTTTTATACCAAATATCTTTATTATATAATGTCATTTACCGTTATAAACTAAATAGATATGGTAAGGAATTGATTCAATTATTAATCTGGTAAATATATTATTGTAATATATAGTGTAAATAACTAAATATATTATTTTATATAAAATGAGACAGATTGTTACGGTTGCCATGGTGAAATAAAAACACTGGCTAGATCTGTGTAGACAAGAGGTGTTACGGTTGCCATGGTGAAATAAAAACACTGGCGATATCTGTGTAGACAAGAGGTGTTACGGTTGTCATGGGAAAAACAAAACGCGAGCGATATGTTCTGACGAGTGGGTTTTGGTTTTATGAAGGTGACGGTTTGATTTTGGAACACGTTACGATTGTTCAATGTAATAGTATAAAGGCCCTCTGTCTTTACTGTTTGAACCGGAATATCACCATATGAGAAATGTTGTCATATATGTTTTGTTTTTCAAAATTATGTTGTTTTACTTCAATAGACGGTCGTTAACACTAGAAGTGGAGATATAGTGGAGTGCGTAGCAACGAATCTTCAGCACGTCCTGGATAGGAGAGTTGCGGCATTACATCATTAGAGATTACATCTCTATAATTCTGGAGCGGTGAGACGGTGACCGGAAAGGAAATATCGGACAACCTTATGTTCGGACAAGAGTGCACCCAAGGACTACGTGGGGTTTGAACTAAATTGTATTTTGTTTTTATTTTATATTCACTTTTATACTCTTTTGGATAATAATGTAAATATAGTTATTAAGGTTAAGCATTTAAGTTAAGGTTAAGTCAACCTATAAGTTTTAATTGTTTTATTAATTGATAAGAATTCTTATTTTTCCCTTTTTCATTCTCTTTATATATATATTTCTTCTTCTTATTAAACTTAGTTCTGCTTTCAACTTATTAATTTACTTATGTTTTTTTTTGTAGTTGTTCACGGAATATTACGATAATTCAACAGGTGGGTAGGTATCACCCCTAGGTTTTCTGTTATCTCCATGTAAAGGTATTCGCCAGTGGTCATAATTCAACAGTTGTTTATACAGTGGTATATTTTAGCTATATTGTGGTCATAATACTTCCGGGTTTTTGTTATTTCCAAGAAAAAATAACGTGGCGCCTAAGGAGTAATTCTTTATTGTTTTATCCTTTGTTTCCTTTTGCGATTATATTTTTTTATTTTCCTTTAACTCACCCCCTTCTCCGCTGAGCGTGAACAACTATAAACGATAAACATATAACTAAGGATAAGTCAAAATTTGCGGTTATAAGATTTGTTTAGTAGTTATAAAAACATCTATTTAGTCTCAACACTTTTTATCATCTTTAAG
>NW_027108767.1:147425-156164 GCF_000696795.3 Halyomorpha halys | reverse complement strand
AGTTCTGTCAATGGGTAGATTCTCCACATGTTTGTATCATGTTATAATATCACTTACAGCAAATTTACTTGATGTATATATATGTATAGTTGTAAATAACAATAAATAAATTATTAAAAAAAAAATTGCGAAACATTACCTGATGTGCTAGTTATTATTACAGTAAGAGTTTTTTAATTGGTATATAATTTACAAATCCTATTAAAAAGTAAGAGGCAAAAGGAAGCAGGTAAATTTATTCTAGTGCATCCTCATTAGGAAGAAACCTCTTTTTTGATATTTTTAGAATTTTCCTTAATTATTAATTAACTAAAAATATTATTTATTTAATTTTACTCAACAGGAAATAAACTTGTCTTTAATAACATACGTTTAATCATTATTTTTTCTTTTTACCTGTAGTAATTTTCATTACACGTGGAAAAAAAATTAATTGGAAGTAAATAAAGGGCTTTCATCATCCTCATATGCAATTATTGTTTGTGAATTTTGAAAAAAAAAATTTCAGCTGCCCCGAAAGAATATAGAGAGGGAAAATTAATTAGACTGTGAGGGGTGGATGTCCACCACCCACCCAATCGACCTGATGAACACATGAACTATACATTAGATCAGTGTTGTCCAACTTACGGTTTGGAGAAACAGAAAAATACTACGAAATGCCTTTCTTTTGAAAACATTTTACAATTTAATATAAACAAATTTATAATAAATATACTGGTTTAAAAAGGAGGAATTGTGAAATAACTATTTTTATTTATTTTTTTATAAATTAGAAATTACATCTAAAATCCACGTGCATTGGATGTACTACATCACTGTCATGACAGTTAATACTGACACGAAATCAACAGTCAAAGTTTAAATATTATATATTATTCATTTTCATGTCATTATTTACTATTATAGAAGTTGGTACTTTGGCTGTAATGTGATATCGAATGACTAGTATGATCACTGTACATCGATATAAAACCGAATTAACATCCTCCCTGATTTTGCACAATACATTTAATATCAACGGCTCAAATAGAATAATTTGGGAGATGAATGTGTGGCTCGTTGCGGTAGTCTGTTTGTAGTTACTGAACCCACAGCCTCAGCCAAACCTGGCAATTAATGGTGGCTGCCTTTTAACGTAGATATCTCTTTCATTTTTTGGAGTACGCACTTCTTTGAAAAGGCTCTTAAGCAATCAAATATTACAGGAACAACTTGTTCGATGACAGTAATAACACTCTGTTCAAAATAAGTTTGACTATTTAAGAAATAATAAATCTATACCACAATGGTGCAGTACTTTTTAAGGAATACTCTGACTAGACCAACGGTTGTGTAAGGAGGGTAAATTTTTCCCCTAATCCAGGATAGCCATTTAATAAGGCTGATTATACCCCAGGAAGGCATTAAATATTGTTTACATCGGGTCCTGCTGGTGGCGTACTTCAGGTACCCTGATTGTATTTTTAAATTGTATTGAAAGTGTGGAACAAATGGCTGGTTGAAATTGTAAGACCATTTCTGTCATAAAGCATGCGTATATTTCTTTCTAATTCAAATATTAATTCCCTGGAGGGGCAACTGCGTTAGAGTGTCAATTTAGATTATTATTTTGACGATATAATGCTGTAACAGGACATGGGTGGTCTCATGGGTAATAGAACAATGGCTTATCTGGTGACGTCTTTGCCACCGCGGTTACGTCCTCCAGCCACTTCCCTCGTCCAGGTTGTGGTGTCAGAAGACGTGTTTCTTCCTCAAAAGCTGGCCGGCATATCCTTGACTCTGGTGTGATGGTAGGGGTAGGCCAGGTCCTAGCTTGGCGGTTAGGCTGGGGCGGCATTGCAGTCGCGGCTTCTTCGGGGTCTTTCGATGTCCACGGAAAGGAAGGAAATCAGAAAATAAGACCCCCGACCCCGACTTTATATAAATTCAAAAAAGAGCCGAAAAATTCGGATTACTTAAATCCGACAGCTATATAACGCAAAAGTCTGACTCACGGTTACCGTAATCCATTAAATAATTATCAGCCATAAAAGAACTCGAACTGGAGTTAGTAACACCTTACTATATTACTGTAAATAAAGCTTATTTTATTATAGCAATAATTGTTGTTTCTACTATTAAATTTATAATAAAATTAAACTATAAATGAATGTATTATAATGTTCAATGGATCAGTCAGATGAAATAATTTTAAGATTTCACTTATGTCGACTGTAATTATGTTTTTTTTATTTAATTAATTCAATTAAAATATTATGCCCCAGATTGTAACGAGAAATCCAAGAGAAAGATTTGTTTTAACTATTTAAAGAGCTTTGAAGGAAATACTATGTATTTTGTATTTGACATCCGTGTGTCTCCTTTATGCTTGTGAAAAGCTAGTGGTGTACTATTTTCTTTGTATTACATTAACTGTCTTTTATCCCATCTTATTGATCTTACACTATATATTTTATTGTTTTTATTTTTTTTTTAAATAAATCACTTAGTATTTTGCTTCTTTAAGTTATTTATGTGTATCGTTCAAGTTCATTTTAATTTCAAAGTCGTCGTAATGAGAGATATATGAATATTTCATTTGGTAGAATAAATAATTCCCAACAGTTTTTATAAAATTACTTTTAATAATATAAAATAAGGTAGTAATGTGGATACAATTTTTAAGTGAATTTGGATTCTAAAATTAATTGTGTAAAAATAATGATGATAATTCAGTTTTTATGTACCACAGTTCCGTATGGTGTGAGAATGAAATGAGACTTCTATGTCATAAACAAAATCATTAATGGCAAAAAATAAAATAAAAGTCTATAGCGCAGAATTATAAGATAGAGAAAAATATATAATTGTAATCTAAAAAATCCGCTCTAATGACTTGGTCTGTGTAGAAAGTAAATCTTTTCCGTACAATTACCGAAACGTTCTGGTCTCAGAGCCATAAATGATAGAGGAGTAAAACCAACAAAGAAATGCTTACAGAGACTATCCAATCAATATCTCATGATATGAAGGCAAGGAGGTTAAGATGGGCGGGACATGAGGCTCGAAGCAATCCATCAGGACGTCTCTACACAACAATGAATGCCAGAATAGTAGGCAAGAGACCATACAGGAGGTCAAAAACCAGATGGATAGATAGAATCAACAAAGATGCGAAAGGGCTACAGCAAACTGGAAAGCAGTAGCCCAAGACTGGCAAGCGTGGAGAAGGCAGATTCGGGCGGCCAAAGATTTACAAGTTAACCAAAAACTCATCAGGTGTTGGTGCCTCGATTGTGTGCAATGATCCGACTCTCTGAAGAGCCAATTAAAAAAAAAAGTAATTATTCCTTGTCCGACTAAATTAAAATTATTATTATTTAAAATATAAATATAAAGAAGAGAAGGACAAATTACAGACAGTTAATTGAATTAACAACTAAAAGTTTATTAATTTATGAATCACTAAACATTTCAATGTAAACTTCTGAGTGACAACGTCATTAAAATCCTTTATTTAGTTAAAAACTAGGTGACCAGACAATGCTTACCTATTGCTATATTTGAGGATGCATATAGATTTAATGAACACAATTCATAGTTTTATTATAAAATATTGCATTTAGTTAAGACTGGGAGGACTAGAGAAGGCTGGATCGGGCGGCCAATGATTTACAAGTTAACCATACAGTTAACCAAGAACTCATGTCTATCTATCTTAACCAAGGTGCCTCGATTGTGTACAATGATTCACAGTACCTATTCTCTCTGGCCGAGTAGCTAAACAACTGAAATTGTTGAAATCTACAAGAGCTTACAAGTTCTTAATACCACAAAAAAGATACAGGTCATCTGTACAGATTTATTGTCTGTCCTACTCAGTTTAAAAATATTTTTCAAACAAACCCGCAAAATCGAAAGATAAATTATTCATTCTGTGTTCTTCACTTGGGTCACTGGGCACTGGGAAATAGCCGGTAACGAACTGGCTGATAGAGCAGCAAAGATCGCGATTTCTGAAGGAATCCCACGTAGCAAAATGCCTGTCGATGACTTCATTGCCCATTAAGCATGAATTAAATTAAAACGATGACTCTCATTAAGCAGAGAATTAAATTGAAATGGTATCAAATGTTACTCACAATAAATAACGGGAAATCAGAAGCGATGTTTCCCCTTGGATATCATCCACCAGAGAGGTGATTTTGACGCGCCTTCGAATAGGTCATACACACCTGCCGCACGGTTTCCTCATGGTCCGCGATTCTCCACCTGAATGCCAGACTTGCTGAACGCGACTTTCCGTAAAGCAAATCTGTATGAACCATGCCTTCAACCGAATTGCCAGACGCACTTCACTCTTGGTTGGCTGGTTGGGTTGGAGTGGACTGAATAATTGAAAAACCGAGACATGATTAAATGTAATAAAATTCTATTTTTTATGTTACAAGTGGTGTAGGGGGTGACCGAAAGAAAACATTTATGATTAGATGGTTAGTAAAATTTTGAATGACTGGGCTATGGAAATTGTAGATCTAAAATTGAGGTGGTTGATTATGATGTGGATGTTAACTATTGCTAGATGGACTTACTCCATGATTCTTTCTTCCCTCCACATTCTTAGGCCTCTCTCCCCTCTGCTTCTGAGAACAACTCCAGAAGTTCTATTCACTCATGGTAGATTACTGATGAGAGACAAAAGAAAGAATGGACAGCTTCTGCCAGAAGACAAGATGACTCTCTTCTCATTAGTCTGGGATGCTTCTCTTCACGGAGAGCGCTGGAGGAGGTGAGTTTTGACTGTTGGCCACATGGGCGCTAGTATATCCTGTAGGCTATTATATGCCATAATGTATTATTATGGCCCCTCCAATTCAACCTTTCGGTTGCCGTAGGTTATCCGGAACAAATCTTTGTATAAATTACCAGCAGATCTCCATGAAATTTTGCAAGAGAACATACCGACTGTAGATAAACTTTTCGAATTTCTGAAGCAATCAAAACTTTGACATAAAATTATATTACAAAATTTCGGATAATAAGAAAATAAAGTCTAGTAAAAATTTCGGAAATTAGGGAAATAATGATCCCGAAGTGGTTGATGCCTTAAGATAATTTTTAAAAAATCTATAAGGCATGTACAGAATTATTTTCATACATCACATAATATTTTCTTTAAATTTTAATAAAAAAGAAAAGGAAAAACATTTTTGAACCTTATTAAGTCCATTATAAAGACTTATAATATAAATTTCATTTACCTATATATGAAATATATGTGATCAGATGAATTACTGCAAAGAAGAAGTAATGGATTAAAAAGGTTATATGGACTAAAATACTATTATATTAAAATATTCCCCCATTTATAATAGAAAGTAAAAAATATTATAAAGAAGAGAAAAATATATCAGGATAAGGTTTTACTGTAGGTATTAGAGTAGGTAACAAGAAAGGGGAATGTAGAAGTGGAATAGAGCAAGATAGAAGAAGGTAGAATAGAAAGAATAAAATATTATTCAAGCCTAGAGCTAGAATGGGCTTTATTCAACAGCGACGCCTTCCACACTCACACTGTCATTATCAGCTGCTGTCGCTAAATCGCCTCTATTTATCTCTTCTCTACTAGTTCTCTCCTAGTAATTGAATTGTAACTAGAGAGAATTAAAAAAAAAAAAAGTAATTCATATAAAGTTTCGAACGTAGATTTTTTTTAGTAACAATGCCAACTTCAATGATCCAATATATTCTCAATTTTTTTTAAATAATGATAAATTATAAGCAAAAAATTAAATAAAGAATGTTAGTTAAATTGTAAATAAATTATGCTCAGTAATTAAGTGAGAGTAATAGAGTCCTAACCCGTTGAACGTAGGTTTTATTGCTAGTATTATTGTTGTTAATAGAAAAGGGAAAACCTTTTTTTAAGGGTAGTTTTGTATTGAGATTGTTTGATTTGTAAGTGAATAGCATGTTTTTTAATAATTAAAACTGTTATGATAATAATTTATTGTTTAGGGGCAATTAGCTTGCAAAGGAAAGACATTTTAAATAAAATGTGACAATTAAATGATTGAGGTATGTTCAAAATATTGGAATTATGTGATAAAGTAATATGGTAATAATGTGAAAACAATTTTTAGGTTATCTCCATGAAAGTGGCCTAAGGGCCAAAAGGTTGGAGGTTTCAAAATAAAAACATAAGAGAAAATGAGATGATTGAAGTTTATTAATGTATAACACTGTGAAACAATCTATTAATAAATGTAATAAATAAGTAATCTAATAGAATTTTTTTTTTAACCCGAAACGAATAAAACATTAGCCAGTGTTCATTGCTTCACCACGATCTTTATTATTAACAATAATAATAACGGGTTAATTTATGGTTACATGTAGACATCGCAAAGTGGGGCGTTTGACCCAAAAAACTGACAAAAATATTTGTTTTTGTTTAAATGCGTAAAACATTGTGGTCATCAATGTCTAAGGATTGTTATAATAAAGCTATTTACACACATATATTCACTCACGCACGTATACACATGATTCCAACATAAATAAAAATGATAATAATGATAATAATAATAAAATAAAATATTACAATCGGAGAAGAGGTGTAATTTAGAAAGGAGGTGATGAGCTTTTAAAAAGTTAAACACTAATGTAACTTTAGCCTCCTCATCTGTGAGAGAGTTCAGAGTAGCTTCAGATAAATTTGAGGTCAGTCCTATCCTGTTTATTGTTGGCAAATAGTGAGTACATTCTTCAAAAATATATTTTATCGTGAGAATGGACTGGCAATATTGGCACGTTGGAGGTGGCAGTTTTCTGATCAGGTGAGAGTGCGTGAGGAGAGTATGACCTATTCTCAAGCGGGCCAGAGCAACCTCCTCCCTGCGGCTGCTGCGGTAGGATGTCGTCCGTGGTTTTACTGATTATCTTATTTCCTTTAATTTATTCGGAGAGCTTTCATCGCACATGGCCTGCCATCATTCTGATATTTTTATTTTAAGAAATCTACTGAGTTCTGATGGAGTAAGAACGGTGGTCCTTCGGCCAGGGAGCGTGAGTGCCTCTCTGGCAGCTTTGTCTGCAAGCTCATTGCCAACAATGCCAATGTGTCTTTGGGCCCATATGAAATTCATGGTCTTACCATGTTGTGTACAGTTTTAGCATAAAATATTATATTCTTATGATGAGTGGATGTTCGGGGTACATGTTTAACAAACTTTTTAGAGAGCTCAACGAAACTAAGACTATTACAATTGTCTTTTGAGATATTCAAAGGCAAAAATTGAGTGCTGATGGTATTGCGTGGAGTTCGGCGGTATGTATTGAACATAACTTATTTAATTTAAACTTGTGGGTTGAATCGCGTGTAACACAAGTGTATATAAAAAAAAATGTTCTGGAATATTTTCAAGATGTGACAACCGTTCTTTATACTCGACAGATGTGGTCTTATTTTTGTACCTATAGGACAGACGTAGCATTGTTACAGGTTCTTTTAGAGTCCAAGGTGGGTTCTGAACTTCAGGCTTCAGTGTCGGAATTGCTTTAAATGTTGAGATGTGTCTTCAACGTGGTAAGGCCGTTGGCTTCTCATACCTTTTAGATAGCTTAATGAATCTGAAGTCTTGAAAGGCGAAAATGGAGGACTGACCAAAACTATTTATCATTCATTGTATTTTTTAAATTAATGGCAATACATAAATTTACCTTTTTAATGTTATTTCCTTCTCTTTTTCTCTTCACTAAATATATCTTTATTGTATCCATCCTTTCAATTCGTTTACATTTATTGTATTGTATCTATATTGTTTTTATTATATTATATGAATTGTTTTTTTGTCATTTATTTCTTTATTGGGTATACTATCATTTAATTCCTATATTATATAATGATTATTATGTATGGCTATTATTATTTTTTAACCGTCATCATTTAGGATTGCTAAAAATCAATCCTCTAGCGACCCCAATTATTTCAACTGATTGATCAATCTCTTCAAAACATTTTGCTAGTTGTATTTTTGTCATTGGTATTTCCATGGTCTCCTTTCGGGATATCTACTATGAAAAATAGCCCATTTTAAATTATATCCTGAATATTTTGTTTCCTCATCCTGAATCTGATATTTATTTTCAGGAACGCCATTTTTCAGTAGGGTGACTAAATTATTGATCATGTTTCATAAGTATGATAATAATTAAATCTACTCATTCTCATTTATATTTAAAAATTTTACTTTAGTCGTAAAGTCGTAAAATTCTGTTAAGTAAACAAGGCGAAGATAAGAATACCCGAAAGTATTTTTTAAAACAAAAAAGGTAAGGTGATGCGAATAAGAGACATTAAAAGATAGTACTTAATCCGAAATTTATTCATGGGCAAGGGCCTCATTTGGATTCAGATGTTAAATCCAGATTATCCTTTTAATAACCTACTTTAAATGAATGAGATCCTACCCTTCGATCCCCTCCAGTCCCAGTTTTGGAAACTTTTTAGTTTAGGAACAGTTCCAGACTAATGCCCCACTCGTCCGATGCATATCCAACTTTAAAATTCTAAACGCGAGTTTAAACTTTATATAAAACTTGCACAAAGGACTTAAACTCAACCCTAACGATGGAATTCATCAACCACATTTATCAATTTTTTTTTTTTGTTTTGGTCTAGGCATGTAAATCAAATTTTACTATCTTCAATAATAGGGGTATTCATGATGTTGTGTTAAATGTTATATGTTT
>NW_027108767.1:146855-147185 GCF_000696795.3 Halyomorpha halys | reverse complement strand
TGACGTCATTCTCGATTTAACTGACCAAGTAACAGACTCTCAGCCATGTTAAATGTTATTTCGTTTTACCACGGCAAAAAAGCCAATTTTTTTCGATTTAACACGAGTTTTTCCATTAAACACGCTTTAACATAGATCATGAATACCCCTAATGAGAAGAAAGTGTACTTGGGGACGTAGTCATGAAGATTTTTTTGGTTTTGATTTGTTTCATTTGAAGGAAATAAAGAAGATTATTGTTTTGGATGAAATCAGATGTCTAAAGGAATTTCCTAACGCTGTAAATTCTGCTTGTTTTGGTATTCGTTAAGTGAAATATTGAAAAATGAA
>NW_027108767.1:146448-146749 GCF_000696795.3 Halyomorpha halys | reverse complement strand
TGGCGGCCGGGAACACTCAGCCTCTGCCAAACCCTTAAGCTTCTCAGACGTCATAAAAAAAAATGGTGGTCGGGCATACTCAGCCACTGATTGTCGTATAAAAGTGGATACCTGATCCATCATTAGGTGGTTGGGGTAACGTGAGACCCTCATAATGCAATGGCGGCAATCAAAAAAAAAAATGGCGGCCGGGATAGATTCAGCCTCTTTTAAATCCGTAAGCATCTCAAATAGCATAAAAACAAAATGGCGGCCGGGTAGACTCAGCCCCTGCCAATATGGCGGTGAACAAAAAGAAAAA
>NW_027108767.1:142710-143043 GCF_000696795.3 Halyomorpha halys | reverse complement strand
ACAGGTCGCGAGACCCACATAATAAAATGATGGCGATCAAGACATAAAATGGCGGCCGGGAACACTCAGCCTCTGCCAAACCCTTAAGCCTCTCAGACGTCATAAAAAAAAAAATGGTGGTCGGGCACACTCAGCCACTGATTGTAGTATAAAAGTGGATACCTGATCCATCATTAGGTGGTGGGGGTAACGTGAGACCCTCATAATGCAATGGCGGCAATCAAAAAATAAAATGGCGGCCGGGATAGATTCAGCCTCTTCTAAATCCGTAAGCATCTCAAATAGCATAAAAACAAAATGGCGGCCGGGTAGACTCAGCCCCTGCCAATATGG
>NW_027108767.1:135703-142155 GCF_000696795.3 Halyomorpha halys | reverse complement strand
TATATATTATATACGAGGTAGAACTACAAGAAGTACATAATTGTACTTTCGCCGATGAACGCATATGGCTCTGATATAACTGACATTGAAGAAATTAATTACTATAAACTAAACAAATCAAAAGAGTGGTCTTGTTTAACATACACATAAAATATTTTATGCTCGATAGTAAATTAATGAAGCTTGCTGGATGAAATTGAATAATGTCTATCTGACCTTAAGTTGAGGGTGAAGGCTATGTAGATGATAGCCGTAGGGGAATAACGGCAAACTATCATTGTAGATTGCAGTCATAAGCAGACAACGTCCGAGATATAATGCGACAGGAGTTACTGACTGTCAAAGTCGACTGATTATATAAACATAGGATACGCAACCAGTCTTATTACAAAAAGGTCTTGAAGTCATAATTACAAACAAATGCACACGTGAATGTCCTTGTTTATGATATAAAATCTTACAATACCAAAAACAAATTTAAAATAAAAGATCGATTCCTTATATAAGAGTATTAAATGAGTATAAAAATTAAAAAAATCATACTTTCAATATAAATAAAATAAAATTTTTACGTGCGTAAGAAAAAAAATATGTTTTTAGAGTAATTTAGTAAAATAACTTAGACATACCCCATGATGCTCATTATAACATCCTTCAGAAGTGTAGAAACCTGAAAGTAAAACAAAATGAATTAGTATATTTATTAAAAAAAAAAACATAAACAAATACCTGTAAAAACATATTACGCATGCGTCAAGTCACGTCAGGAAGCGTTGCACAATCACTTAGAATGATAATTAAAGATGGACAATCGGATTGATTATAGGTTATACTGATGGATTACCAAAAAAAATTTCAAAGCTAAATATGAACGAGGGTATTACAACATTTACTATACAAACGGTCTAAACTTCTAATCCATTACAAAAACTGATCTACATGACTGTTATAAGGCCTATCTGGACATACGGAGTTGAGCTATGGGGCTCCACTAAACCATCGAATTCCTCCCGAATAAATTTCTTATAGTTAATGCTTAGTGCTCCTTACTTTGTCATAAATCAAGTCATCCATCAGGACCTCAATGTCCCATAAGTTGCCGATTTGGCCAGAACCAGATACCATTCCTTCCATGATAAACTTCCCAACCACCCAAACCAACTTGTTTCTCCTTCATTACCAAATAATCCTCCTAAGCGTCTGAAAAGAAGATGGCCTCGAGATATTCTCCTCTAGAAATGTTATAGGAGGTCTATCAATCGGTAGATTCTCCACAAGTTTGTATCATGTCATTTTATCACTTACTGTAAATTTACTTGTATATATTTATACAGTTGTAAATAACAAAAAATATGAACGGGAGCTTCGTTCATATAATATTTAACTTAATTCTTCAGGGCAAATGCAAAAATCCAGAAATTTTACAAGAAATTCTTACTATAATATGATTTAAAAGACAGACTGGTAGTGTCAGGTCTTCATTATTCAAGTATGACTTTTTTTATTATGAATGCCATTTTGATTAACTGTCTAGGGTTACCTAATTAGTTAAGAAAGCTTTACAGGCATGGTAAAAATTTCATAATACGAACTTTTTAAACAAATTTATTAATTATTTAATTACTCATAGGCTTGTAAATGTGTATGAAGCATCTATTTTTATCTAACTATTGTCATAATTAATGTTTCGAATGTTTCCGAAATAACATATTTAACTTTGATGTTTAATTATGGATAATTTGGCATAATTTTGTCCCTTATTTTATATTAGGTCATTTTGTGAAATTTCTACTAGGATTTTTTTTTCATTTTCTTAAAACCCCTTTAACTAAATGTGTAGTTTCTAAAAGTAATTAAATAATAAATAAAAAAGGGAAGCAAATCATCCAAAATAAAAAGAAATAGTGAAGACGACATTTTCTTTTTACATATATTTGTTAATTTTTTTATATCTATTTGCTATTTATTAATTATTTTAATGTATATTATGATAAAATATTATGCAAAAATAAGAAGAAAACAAAAGGGGATGAGGTTATATCTACTGCTAATATCCTACATTCATTCCAAAAATTATACTGAAAATATTTGTGGCACATTTTAAGAAACATTGAGCCTTACAAGCTTAAACGCCCAACTTATTCGGTGCAATGCCATCACCCGAATTATGTTTATTGGATGCAGTTTCTTATTTCTAACTTTCAAGTTTAAGAAATTAAACAATAAATAAAATATACAAAAATAATGAATATGAACTAAACAAATAACATAAAGTTTTCTTTGAAAATTATTATTTTTAATATATGTTAATGTCATTGGAACCTTCCATACAGCCAGGTATGTAATCATTTTTATTACTATTATGTTCACCATCGTTGGGGAGGGGATCGAAGTTTTTCATTTTGTGGGACCGCCACTCAATTAAAAAAGACAACGCCCCAAGCCGGATTCGAACCCGCACCGCCAATTGATCTCAGAATGGTACAGTCTTACCATTCTGAGATCTATTGGCGGTTCAACCACTAAGCCCTAAACGAAAAAATTATAATAAATGATGACGCTTTCTCGGTGAAACTAATAATGACCATTTGTTTGACCAGTTAATGACAAAGATCATGGATGTAGATGGACAATGGCGGCAATGTACCACCGTAGAAAATCTCAGCCATAAGTAGACAGTGTGCGATGTGTCGTACGAAACTAGCTAGTAGTCAGTACAAACATTAGTGAAGCAGCCTGTTTGCATGATGCAGTCCTTTTTGTAGACAGCGCTTATGACATTATTGCAGACAGATTCAACTAATTACTTGTATGTACCAATCACTTTATGTACGAAGCCACATTTCGCAACCCTATAGTACTCTAAGAAGGATATTTCTGTAAATAGGAAAAAAAAAAATGAAGACGCCTAAAAGGTTTTTGAGACTGACATGGAATCCTCACACAAGACTAAAAAGACAGGAAACTGCACGCAGATTCGGACTATTACAGCACTTACTAGACAAACAGTCTAAACTTTCAACTCATTACAAAAGACTGATCTACATGGCAATAATAAGGCCCATCTGGACATACGGAGTTGAGCTTTGGGGCTCCACTAAACCTTCGAATTCCTCTCGTATCCAATCATTACAATCCAAAATCCTTCGTAAAATCCTCAATGGTCCTTATTTTGTTACTAATAAAACCGTCCATAAAGACCTAAATGTTCCTTATGTAACCGATCTAGCCCGAACCCGATATTATTCCTTCCATAATAAACTCCCTAACCACCCAAACCCACTAGTTTCTAGCCTTGCTTCCTCTTTCATTCCTGGCAATCCTCTGAGGCGCCTGAAAAGAAGATGACCTCGTGACCTTATATTGTAAACTGTTTTTAGAGTTCTACTACTGGGTAGTTTCTCTAAATGCTGTATCATATCATTATGTCATTATGATCAAATTTACTTGTTGTATTTTTTATACAGTTGTAAATATCAATAAATAAATAAAATAATTTTATTTTAAACTTATACGAGTTGATAAAACAAAATAAATGAATACATAACATCCGGAATAAATCCTTTTACCGAAGAATTTCTCTTAGGAATATCTCAGTGGCTTTATAAGCTGAAATGAAGCGGAATATTGTCATTCCCTCATGATTTACGTCAAGAGGAAAAAATTATTGACTGCTTTATCTGAGCAATAAATGAGGCGAAAACTGAATCTCATTTCAATATTTGATAAACTAGAAATACAATATAGTTTGTGTTGATGAAATTATCTATTATATAAAAATCAATTGTAGGAAGATAGTCCGGGTGGTGGTCAATAAAAGTATCAAAATAGAAAACAAAATATATATGAAGGCACCTTACAAATTTAATTAGAACATATAAATAACAAAACTAAAAAAAAATGCGTTATATATTAAAACAATGCTTTTCAACCAGTTAATAATTTAAAATAGCATTATAGTATTTATGTTTAAAAAAAACAAAGCAATAGTGCCAAACTGTTGTTTGGCATTATTCCCTCAAATATTTATCGACTGAGATCTTTCCAGTGTAGTCCGTCATGCGTAGTTGCTAAGAGCTCTCCAACTAGAGCCTTTTAACTTTAATTGTTCTGGAGAGCAGGTCCGCTGCTTAAAATATTTTATTTTAATTTCACTATACTTGTGACATGTTCCTAAGAAGTCAAAGATATTTTCATTGTCTTCGGAGTTACAGACCGAGCTCCATCCATTCTGTTATGTACCCACGGTTTCAAACTTAAATGGAGTAATTCGGCTCTACACCGGAAAATCAATACCAAATCAAAATCATTGCTTAAATATGTCGTTACTGTTTCGACCGTGTGTTGTAAATATGAAAGAATAAATTCATTTTAGTTCATTACTGTTGATTATGTTTGTTAACTCGCGTTTAGGATAAGAAAAATAACCTTAAATAAACTTTTTCAAATATTTTAATTTTGTTAGAGCCATATTACAAATATTATATGAGAAACAAAACTTCATTTTTATCAAAATTAACTAAGATAAATTTCGGTAAGACTGTAAGCAAACATAATTTTTACACAAATAAACTACCCCTAAGCTTTTAGTTGCTGTTAACGTAAAGTCAGTAATGCTCCCAAAGGATTCTCTCATTATAAACTTCTCAAGCAGCCTCGGAATAAACTTACAGAAGGAAAACTCGATGATTATCCTAAGGTAAATGGTAGACCACTGAAATCCAATCTTAGCGTCCGTACCTCATTTTGTACCTCACTGCTTGTACAGTTACTCTATAGAGGGAATGTCTTAAAGGCTCTACCTTCAGACCTTAGTTCTAGCTTTTTAGTATTTAGAAAACCTGAACCATTCAACCTAAGGTACCATATTCTATGTGGCCGCTACAATAACAGAAAACCTTTTTCTCAATATGAGCGGCTTCAGTAAACATTTAATAATTAAATAAAGATTCTTTTTCGATAGGTTTTACAGACCTTGTAGATCTTTGGCTTTTTGAACCAGCCTTCTACACGCCTGCTTGTCTTGGGCTACTGCTTTCCAGTTTGCTGCAAGCATTATTTCGCGTTAGTAGATTCGCTCTATCCATTTGTTTTTTTTCCTTCAACGCGATCTCTTTCCAACTAAACTGGCGTTTATTGTTGAAAAGATACGTACTGATGGCTTAACTCAAGCCACATGCCCCACCTATCTTAACCTCCTTTCTTCAAATCATGAGATATTGACTGTTAATCTCCTCCATTTGTTAAGCTCTTAGTGGGGCAGGTCCGGCCGGGAAGTATTGCCTTTTGTTTGTCATGATTGTGAGATCGACCAACATACTCGCTATAACTGTCTGTTTGAAAAGATAACTAAGTCTACCTCAGAGGGCGGGAGTGGAGGGTTTCACGTCGTTTTTTAATTTCAGGCGCTTTTTAAATATTGCTCGATTTAGCTACCTTAAAGTTTCGTCTTCCCATTTTCTGTAAATATTTCAAAAGTGACATAGGACCGTTGCTCCCTGGGGTCTTAGTAGGGCGTATCCGGACAGGAAGAATTGCCTTTTTTTGCATCGACCATAAGAACTTTTTGTAACCAGGCCATTCTGGATCCAATTTTATTTAAATATAATTTAATTTCTTGTTCGAGGTTGGTTTTATTATCAATTATAATAAAAAATATCCAAAACGTCTCAACAGATACCTCTCATATTCTCAAGAATGGCCAAAACGTCGGTGTTATGAGAGAATAAATATGTTGAAATTATAAGGATATTTTTTATTATAATTGATAAACAAACCATTCTTTACATATATTTATGAATAATGCAAATTTATGCATTTTTAAGGACATCCAACAACAAATACGATCGCAAAAGTCCCTTGATTTACCAAATTTAAATCATATCGCGACCCCAAGGTACTAAAATACATTTTATTAGATCACGTAGTACAACATAAAATATATATGGAATACATGAATAAACTTTTTATGTAAACATTTTCGACAAGCGAGTGTTCTAGATATTCAATATCGTATATTCTTCCTCCCTCATACTTCGAACAACATATTGCAGACCGGAATGAAATTAACCTATAAAATCGGTTGAATACTTCTAGATAAATATATGAAATAACATTCAGTAAAATATTACTAATATATAAAATAATATGAAATCATCATACAATATAATATCATCGATCCTGTGAACTAAGAAGTAGAGTTCTGTTACTATGTAAACAGACTCTCAGTCAATTAATAGTCTTAACTTAAGTATCTTAGTGAATTACTAATTCTCTCAGGAAATTCCTTACTAGGGGATTTTATCATTTGCCTTGGAAAGTTCATTACTGTTACAATCGGGTGTTTGACGACGTAGAAAAAAAATGAAATAATGTTAATTATTAATATAGAATTAATTTTCAATTTTAGTTTTCAAAATTAAAGTTTTTAATCGATGTATCAAAATAAAGTA
>NW_027108767.1:124306-135323 GCF_000696795.3 Halyomorpha halys | reverse complement strand
ATGTATCAAAATAAAGTAAACGCTAGCCACCACTAAGGTTTCATATGTGACGTCATTTAGACATAAATAATTGAAATTCACACTTTGAAGTTGTTTTTAAATTATTACGTATTTTTATAATTAAAATAGTTTCATTCAAAAACAACTGAGGAATGCGGTTTTATAAAAGCAGAAAGTACTATTTTGCAAAGAATTGATGTTTTAATGTTAGCACAAATTTTTGCAACAAACCCAGATTTCTAATCTGTTGAGTTCAGAAATGTTAAAACATCTGTCACACATATATCTGTAAACATACCGTTTTCCGACTAGAAGGCAAAATCATTAGTCTTTCGGATCAAATATAACCTCTAATGAACTTACTGTTTGTATCTTGCATTATACTTACATCGAAGTCATCTTCACAAAAATATAGTCAATTATTTAGATTCGATAATAATTTTGTATCCCTTCTAGTCAGCTTTAACCAAATATTTTTAGTTTTTATATATTTTGGCACTTTTGGATAAATAACAATTGTGGAGTCTTTATCACTAATATTTTCTTACTGGAAGAAGATAGCTGACCGTATGAAGTATATTGTAGGAAGATAGTCCGGGTGGCGGTCAATAAAAATACAAAACAGTAGAAAAAAATTATTTAATGTTAACTGATCTTTCGCCTTCCTTTGCAGGGCTTTGTCATGGCTAAATGAAAACAAAATAGAAACATTGTAAGAAGTGACAAACATATGAATAAATATACAAAGAACGTAAGAAAATATACGAAAAAAAGTAATAAATATTATATAAGTATAAATAGAGATGGATAGGAAACTAATTACTAATAAATACAGACAGGTGTAATAGAATTGTAAATAAAGAACTAGAGTAATAAATCATTAAAAAAAATAATAAATAGAAATATTTATAAATATGGTAAGCCTACCTCTTTACCAGTACTATCTCTGTACTAGGTAAACTGATAGGTACAGTAAATGTGACACAGAAACAAGTATATAGGAAATTTCATGAATGGTTTGTTTAATATTAATAGATTATTATTATTATTAATATTTCCTCTGTATTTATAATGTACCTTATCTTTTCCTTGAAACACCCAACGAATAATACTGGATAATAAAATAAAATATTTTAAGGAAATATTACCAGCCATTTCGACAATTATTATAGATATCAAATATTATATTGATATCGTTTTATTTTTCAATTTTAAATAAAATATAATTTTTTTTTTAAATTCTCAAAAATATCAAAATTTTTCACTAATGAAATATTTATATTTTCTAGGATTATCCCTGCCAAGATTTCATATCCATGTTAAACAGAAATATTGGAATAGTTTGATGTTGAAGATGTCGATATTTGAATTAAATGTTACTTATTTATACTGAAAATTTAAATTGGTGATTGATTATTGCAATATTAATGTTTTTCATTTTTTTAATTATATTTTTGTTAATGTCGGGTGGGTGTATTTATTTATGTTTATATTATTGTTGCCATGACGTTGCTTTGATTTGCCGTTATAAAGAACTTTTTAAATATTTTTATTGTATATGATATGAATAGTTCTTCCTATGTTTCGCTATTTTATAATTTTTTTAAATATTTTAGATATCGATATTATATCGGCGCTATGGATGGGAATCCATTTTCAAAATAGGGTAACCTATCTATGGAAGATCATTTACATACATTTTATTTATTTTTAACTCCCTCCCATCTTATTTTTCTTTCTATATATTTTACTATCCATCTTTTTATTTTATTTTTATATATTTAATTTGCATTTTATATCCCTCTTACTTATACTTACATTCATAACTTAATATTATTGTTTCTATTATAAAATTTACACACTTTTATACTTCTATTTATCTTGTATATATAATTTTATTCACTATATTATATTTTCTGTATCCAGTCTATTAATTTTATTTCTCCATTTTTGTATTGTATATTTTTTTTTTGCAATATTTCTCTCTTCAACTATATTATTTATATTATCATTTTAGTTTTCGAATTTCTTTAACTTTTTATTATTATTATTTTCAAATGTAACGTATCGTTAACCGTCAAGCGCCCCACCAATCTCACTCTAACCTGTTGACTCATTTCCTTGCTCACTTATCAACTGTAAGATATGCTTCTTATCTTGTTCATTATCTTTCTTTATTCTTGATTTTTCTCTTATTCTCTTTTTCCATCTTTTGTATGCCTGTATTTTTATCTGTAGTTATTTCCATTTTCTTTAATTGCCTAAAAACCTTTTATTATTCTTATTTAATTTTAAGTGTCACTGTACTAATAATTTGTTTATAATTCTTTACATAGTTCATTTAATTTTATCCCATTTAAGTGTTTCATCTTTTTTAGCCCTGATAAAGCATGGGGCGAAACCTTGGATTATAATAAATAGTCATCTTACTTTTATTATTTTTTAATATTACAAATATATAGAATAATTAAAAGTAAATAAATTAATAGATTGAAAGGAATTATCCATGTATTTGATTATGAATTGTTGATGAGAGTCAGGTTAACCATGGGCATGCAGGTGGTTTTCGTGGTCGATTGGAAAGGTTCATAGAATATGGCAGGGGAGGAGGGGAATAGCGGGAGAGGAGGAGGGGGAGGAGGGGGAGTGGCGGGAGAGATGGACCTAATTTGCATATTTGATTTATCAATCTGCTTATCAACCTAATGATAACAGGGGCCGATACAAACCGCCATTTATCCTCGATATGAAGTCCGCATCTTGCCGCTATTATCGCTAGCGATTTCCTAGTAGTACCTCATGGTTGGATTTAATTTAAAATTTAATTAATGATTTTTTTTTACTAAAGTCAACTTTAATTATTATAGCTTAATAATAATCATAACTTTAATTATGATAAACTTTATCATATACTGCTTAAATCCCCAATATGTAATAATTTAATAACAAGAATTTTCCAAGCAATAGAAAATGTTAATGAAATTGATATATTCATTTCACTCCTAGTTAAAGGAGCAGTGACTTACAACTTGGGAAATCCAACCTCATCCCGAAGACTGAAGCCCAGGCTGCTGCAGGACAATCTTTAATAAATTCTATATTTATCAATTCTATTACTGGCATTACTTACATTATTCTATTATATTTTTAAACTTATATATCAATTCTATTACTGGCATTACTTACATTATTCTATTTTCCATTTAATCTATGTGTTAGTCTTATTCTCGTAAAATGTATCTATTTGTTTGTTCTTGGTAAACTGATCTACTGCTGTGACTATGAATGATGGTCTGATCTCAGATTACCGTCTAATATTGAATTTGTTTAGCGGGTCACTGAAGAGGATCTAGGAGGGTGAATTCCGGAGAGCGAATTTATTGATCGGGTGAATTTAAAAATTGTGAAAGGGTGAAATTGGAGGAGCAGAAATGAGAAAGAAAAATAGGAATGAAATGAAATATTTGTATTTGTTGTATAGACCGAAATGGATTGTAAAAGGAAACTGTAGGGGGGAAAAATTGTTTATTATATCTTATTATTGTATCTCTTTTTTTGCTGATTATATCATGTATGTGTAATGTAAATATGTCCGATTACGGATTGATAAGTATGCTGTGTGAGATAGCAACCTAATGTATTTAGGCAGCATAGATAACACAAGTATTTCTCTCTCTCTCTCTTTATTCCACTCTTCGTCCTTTTTTGAAATTAACTTATTGTGTTTTGTTTTTTTCATTAGAGGGAAATTGTTTTGTTAGGTCTACGAATGTCGTTATTCTTGCAATTAACTTTATATCTCTCTTTTTATTAAGAATTATTTTTTTTATCTATTTATTTTATTTTAACTGAAGAAGATAGTTGACCGTATGAAGTAGATTGGAGGAAGATAGTGAATAGTAGAGGAAGGTGGTGGTGAATAAAGGTACCAAAATAGTAACTCAACAAGAGTTGAGTTGTGCTATGTACTACCATCAGAGAGCTCTGACGTATCCCTGCAAAGTGGGGCGAAACGTTGGTCAACAATAAATAGTTTTATTTTACTATTTTGATACTTTTATTGCCCGCCACCGGGACTATCTTCCTCCAATATTTTATCTTAATTTTTTGTATATATTTAGTGGTGTATTTTGTACGAGATTATAACGCCTCTCCTCATAATCAATTGTTAAAAAAAAATTTAACGGTTATATTAACCATGTAAGGCCCACCAGGCCGCTCTGGTATAAAAAAAATATATATAATAAAATAATAATGATATAAAATATATATATAATATAAAATTGATATATTCAAACCATAAACGATAGATGGTATGAGGAAATTCTATTATTTAATTTCTGGGATATCAAACTAAAAACACTTAGACACTTTAGATAATTAGATTAAGGAATATTCCCATAACATATTAATTTAATAGTTTTTTATAATTTAATAGTTTTTATAAAACTTTATGCTGTATATTTATATTAATCTTTATCAGTCGTTAGCTTATTATACGTGATTCTCAGTATGTCGTAGCTGGTTCCATTAAATTTATAAAGAAATTTCAGTATTGTAAGAACAACATTTTTGTAATAAATTATTTATTTTACACATATATAAGATTCAAGTAATTATTTATTTTTTTAAAAAATAGTTATATATAACTGGATATGTTTGTATGCTAATAAACAGTGTTGCTGATTTTCCAACAAAACCTATTTGACAATTACCTGCCATTCTACCAGCTCTTGGTTAATGGTTATAACTGTAAATGTATGAATTTTATAGTCATGATAGTACTCTGGCCTGATAGTACCAGTGGTGTCAGTGGAGCAATTGTCCAGTTCTTCAATTTAAAAAGAAGGCCTTGGTGCCTTACTTTATCAGACGCCTGACTCACATCCAAAAATGCTCCAGAAGCGAATTATTTTCGTTCAAGAGCTGAGGAGATGAAGTCTGTGACTCTGTATAGTTCTGTTGTGGAATGTTATGTGCGAAATCAAAATTGGTGTCGGGTAATATGTTTTAATCAGTCAATATGTTAAGAATACGATCATGTAACAATTTTTCGAAAATTCTGGAGCAAACAGGAAGAAAATACTAATAGTCGGTGTATATATATCGATAAGAATTTCTAAAGATATAAGTTTTTGAAAGAATTTTACTACAACCATAAAAAAAAGAAGAATTTAGAATATCAAAAAAAAAATAACACAACTATCTTTCATTTCAAATTTAACTAAATGATTACATACATTTCTGAAATCAAAAGCGGATCGACTTCGTGTAACATCCAACATGTAATTGAACTCGAAATAACAATATCATTAATTATCGAATGGTATATTCTCGGAAAATCAAAATGCAGTGCTATCAAACAGCTATGGAAATCTGGCATTATCAATTTAGCTAGAAATTTAAAATCAAGGCTTATTTCATCGTTCATAAACAAGATAAAGTCACTCACAGATGAAACAATGGTAAACAGAAATAGCTTATCGGTCTGTATTAATGTAATGAACATCTATTTGTAGTATCACGAATCCAAATTCGGATGTGCAGTATATTTAACTTCTTCAGATGACTCTTCTATTTTAAAAAAAATAAATATTAGCTTCACATATAAAACATGAGCCCAAAAATAAGAAAAAAGTGAGTTATCTCACCCCAATTTTGGAATATTTTAATGAAAACTATGTTTAATTACGAGTCAAAATTCATAAGTCTGCCAAGTATAACTAGGGGGAATAAAAAATGACAGCTGTTTAAAACAAAAACATATATTTTTTAATTCGGAGCTCAATATTATTAAAATTTCCAACAACACTAGAAAAACTAAGAGAACATCATGCAAAGTAAAGTAAATTTGCTAAAATATGAGCCCTAATAGAGCTATTTACGTTTAATAGTTCGCGAGATATAGCTTTAGATCTCCATTAACACTCAAAGCTAGTTTAATGCATCATGCAAATATTTTACGACGTTTATCTTTCTAGCTGTTGTAGTTTTCAAGATATTTTCCAAAATAAATTCATAATATGTTGATTGCTAGTTGTTCGCACTAAACTTTTGGTTTATGAAAAAATATAATTCAGTAACCATAATATGTACAGATGTCTGCCAGCACTCAAAGAAAAGAGTTAAATGTACTATAAAATAGTTTATAATTTTTATCTTCACAGAAGTAGTAGTTTTCATGATATTTTTCAAAATAAACTCTCAAAATATTAATACCAAGTTGTTCGGATTTTCGAATATATCATAAACCAACTACTCCTGCGAAAATAAACATAAATAGTAATAAAATTCAATAAGTTTATATAATTTATTTTTCTTTGTACTCAAATAACTGCCTTCTAATAGTACAAAAGCCGGGAAGAAAAAAATGCAGTTATCTCACCCCAATTTTTGATTACTCTAATGAAAACTATGTATAATTAATAGTAAAAATTGATGAGTCTGCCAAGTATAGATAGGGGGAATAAAAAATAGAGGCTGTTTTAAAACGTTAAAAAAACATTAAATTTTCATTCGGAGCTCTATATCTTAAAAACTATCAACAACACTAGAAATCCTAAGAGAACATTATTTAAAGAAGAGTAAATTTGCTGAAATAATAGGGAGCTATTTACGTCCAATAGTTTTCGAGATATAGCTTTTCAAAAAGCCAAATTTCTAAAAATCTACTGACAGAGTAGTAGTTAATTTACTTTAGTTTGAGAAATCTATATCTCAGGAACTATTACGAATACTATCTAACGATGTACAGATGTTTATTAGCACTCAAATTAAAGCTAGTTTAATGGACTATAAAGAAGTTTCTGAACTTTACGTTCGTAGGAATAGTAGTTTTCATGATATTTGCTAAAATAAATTGATTTATAGTTGTTCGAACAATATGTTTGATTTATGAAAAACTTCATTTCAGAAACCATTGAACGTACAGATGTCTTCCAGCGCTCAAATTAAAGCTAGTCATATTTACTACAAAATAGTTAATAATATTCATCTTTGCAGGAGTGGTAGTTTTTATGATATTTGACAAAATAAACTCACAAAATTTTAATTTCTAGTTGTTTGTATAAAATGTTGGATTTTTTAAAAAATATATCTCTAGATCCATAAGACACAAATATCAGCCAAAACTCTAAATAAAGGAAATTTAACTTACTATAAAGTAGTTTATGACACTTACCTTCGTAGGGGTAGTAGTTTTTATGATATTCACATATGAATGTAAATCAGGAAAATGAAAATTTGTCCGAACAACTATAAATCAATTTATTTTAGCAAATTTCATATAAGCTATTACTCCTACAAAGATAAACATCATAAACTATTTTATAGCTCATCAAACTAGCTTTAAATTTAGTACTAATAGACATATGTACGTCAAATGGTTTTTGAAATATAAATTTTTCAAAATAAATTCACTAACTACTGATATTTCAGCACGTCCCATACATTTTTATGAAATGTTGCTTTTTAAAAAGCTATATCTCGAAAACTACTTAACGTAAATAACTCTATTAGGGTTCATATTTTAGCAAATTTGCTCTTCTTTAAATGATATTTTCTTAGGTTTTCTTGTGTTGTTCCTATTTTTTAAGAAATAGAGCTCCGAATGAAAAAATATTTTTTTTATCGCTTTGAAACAGCCGCCATTTTGTATTCCTCCAACCTATACTTGGCAGACTCATGAATTATGACTAGTAAGCATACATAGTTTTCATTAAATTAATTAAAAATTGGGGTGAGATAACTGCCATTTTTTCCTCTTGGGCTCTTGTACTATATAACCTTCACACCTATCACTTCCTTCATACATCAAATAAAAACTGTTTGGAAAAATTTAGGTATAATAATATTGATATGTTCGATTTTCAAACATTTATATTTCAAGTATATAAATATTATAGACAAATTTAAATTATTTCTAAACCAATAGTTACTTTTAGTATATTTTTTCTATTATCTGTATAAAACTAAAATTAGAAACCATATAGTAAGAGCCAGATATGTCATGTACTTGAGCCAAAAGATGAGGCGAAGCAAGGTCCTAGGTATTGAGTTCATGAACTGAATAGTGTGTCGATGTGTGTCGGTGCCTAAATGGGCCATTCACCAGGTTCGATCCTAGCCATCTCGAGATTAACTTCAGCTCTCATTCTGTACGGAAATCAATAGCACACTATGCAAGGAGGGGATTGTTTATATCTAAAGTTTATAATTATAGGAGTATTGATTTCTAGAATTGTAAGATTCAGCACATCTTACATCAACAGTAAAAATAATATATATATAGAAACGATGAAATGTAACACGATAGCTAGAGACTGTTTTTTTTTTAATTTACAACTGTATAAACAGAAAATACAATAATTAAAAGTGATTAAAGTCTCAGAACACATGATGATCTTGGGAAGGAACAACCCAATGGTGGTACCTCAATCAATGCTTTAAATTAGAAGATCCCGTGGCTATCTTCTGTTTTGAAAAGACTCAGAGAATTATCAGGGATTGTTAAGGATGATAGATTTAGAAATAATGGGTGTGGGTGGGAAAGAATTTTGAAATGAAAGGAGTTATATCTATTTCAGACCAAATCTGCAACGGATGGGATGTGGTGGACTTTAAATATGAATTTGATGAAGCAATAAGGAACATCAAGGATTTACGGAGGATTTTGGATTGTGAGAATTAGATAAGGGAGGCATTTGATGGTTTAGTGGAGCCCCAAAGCTCAATTCCGTATGTCCAAATAAGTCTGTGTATAAGAGTCTTTGTAGTTAATGGGAAGTTAAGAGCGTTTGTCAAGCAGGTGATGAAGTAATCGAAATCTATGAGAAGGTTCTAGTATAGGGATTTCAAGTATCTAGTCAAAATAAAGATGAGTCCTTACTATCGAATATTTTTAAATGGCTTTAGTGAGATATTAAAAAAAAAAAGATACAGTAGGGAAGAAGAGAAGAGGTTGATGACGGAGAGTAAAGGTGATCTGATGGGATTTGTTAGGATTTATTTTGATTATCCAGTTGTGAAACCATTATTTTATGAATCTTATAAGTGACTGCAGAGTTTTGATGCAGTAGTAGTGTCATTGTTAATATAAAGTGCATATGTGTCATCAGTAACTGTCATAAGGAATGTGTTAGGGAGGGTTGGGATATCAATTGTATTGTAACATTCTTTGTTAACGTCAAATATTTGATAAGTAGAAAAGCTAATAGCAGAAAATAAGTATTGCAAACATCAAAAATATATTAAAGTGCCAAAAAAACATAATAAATATAAATAAAAAAAAGAAGGAACATAGAGTAGACATTATTATCAATGGTAAGTGATAATATAAAAAAAAAACACGAAAAAATATATAAAAGGATACAAAATTAAAAAAAAAAAATGATTTTCTGTATATATGAGAATAAATTAAAATAGAAGAAAAAGAGAATTAGTATTCAAATCTGAGTAAAAAAAAAAAATAGAAAAATTTAAAAAAATAAAACTTCATAAAAACATTTTTTTTTTGATCGGCAAAAAAATGAAAAACAGAAAATAAACGTACTGAAACCACCACAATCATATTATTATTACTCCTTTTTTTTCTTTTAATCGCATATTTATTTGTATTGTTTAAAAGATATGGGAGTGTGGGTAGGCGTGTGGCTACTAACTCCATGGATCCGAGTTCGAATCCGGCTGGGCAGAAAATTGTTTCTGTTACACTGTAGTCATGATTCAACTCCTGTGGGTTCTTGGAACCCTCCCGGGGTCCACCCAGCGTCTTAAACTAGGTAAAATTCTAGCGGTCAAGCGTGATTTCGACCATATCACCTCCTTGCACAACTGTTGGTACGTAAACTGGTAAAGCTTACAAACTACTGAACCCCTCATGGGTTGATTTTGTTGATGAACGGTACAGATTTTAATTAATTTAATTTATTAGATATATTATCATGGTTCCTTTTTACTATATTATTTTTATTAATTAGAATTATTCAATAACTGTAACGCTGGCTATTAATAGTTAAAACTTATCTAATTGTTATAATAATCATGTAAAATTCTCCAAGCCAATCTGGTAATAAAATAATATAAAAAACAAACAATAAAAATCAACAAAACCAATAAGAGTTATCAAACATTAAAAAAAATAATCAGAAGAAAATAATTCAGCAATACCTTCAAAAGAATTTTGTTCATACTTTGACATCCTTAATTCATATTTTCAGTTCTAAGACCTAACAATGAAGCATAAAATAATTGATATTAACGGTTATATATCTGAAGTAATAAAAAAAAACCGCAATGCAGTAACAGTTTACCGAAGTAACGTTAAGAGGTTGCAGATTCAGGCATAAAATTGCTAAGGAATAGAAGTGAGACGTATGAAAAAGAAATGTTTTTGTTTCCTTCCAATTAAGGAAGTCCTTTAGACTCGCCACAACTTTGGCTCCTTTTTCTTTATAAAACCCAAGATTTTTAATTTATTCTTCCTTTCACTTCTCTCTAATTGTCAAATTATTAAGGCAGAATTATTACTCGCGAAATTCTAAGTTCTTGCTGGGACTCTATAAACCTCTCTTATTGAATACAATTCTTGTAAATCTTTTTCTGAAATACTGTTCATAGAGAAGGTATAATTTTAAAACGTGATTGAGGGATGTAGATAGATTAATTGAACATAATTGAAAGTTTGATATAAATTAAATTATTTACTCATTTACACATTGGATTAATAATTGAGTCAATTGCTTATTAGATCTATTTAGGTTAGGTAAATAATAGCTCATAATAAAAATATATTATGAAGAAGATGGTTACGAGTATGGTGAAAAGAAAAGAAAAATAATTAACAACGAATTTTTTGCGACGTTTCGCCCCACTTAGTAGAGCTTCATCAGTGATAAACAGATTTTAAAAAAATATTTAATTAGTTATTGTGTCTTTTTAGCCCAGATAACCGATAAAGTTTACGGCGAAACGTCGGAAAATGAATAGTTGTTAAATTTTTTTGTTTTTTTATTTACCG
>NW_027108767.1:113441-124194 GCF_000696795.3 Halyomorpha halys | reverse complement strand
AATACAAATATACGGTAAAAAAAAAACTAACTTCAACACGACTAAACATATATTCGTGAAACTTGGAAGTGGTTTAGGGAAGAGTTGGGCAAACATTAGCTATATTTGAAACTAATAGCCAAAATTGTGATGGGTACGATATGTATTTATTTATGGTTCATTCATGAATAAAGGTCGTATCCATTGCAATTTAAGCTACTTGTTTCAACTACAACTAATTTTTGCCCATCTCTGGCTTAGGGCTATAAAATCTCCACTTAAGGGCACATAATTAAACAAATTAGAACCGGAGAGGTGCATCAAGGTGCATCAGCTAACTAAGAGTAGGAAATCCGAAGCACATCAAACTACACCATGGAAGCCAAACCCTTACTTTCAAGGCAAACGAACTCTGCTAATTCTGCAAAAGGTTTTTCAATAATGGTTTGTACCACATTCTCCAACATTGTCCAACCTTTAAAGAAAATAGACAAAATATATTTAAGCCACCTATATCCATACCTTGCGACCTACAAAAGATCCGAAATATATAAAACATTGACAATGAAGTCGAACTGAATAGACTCTAGGTTTACATTGTAACAAAATGTAATAAGTTTGACTCTGTAAGTGGCGTGGTAGCAGTTTACAAAACCCAATTAATATTTGTACTAATATTATGTTGTGATTGATTAAAAATAATTCTGATTATTATTAAATTGTAGCGACATGAAACCTGCTAGTCTAGGCTGCAAACACTAAAGCCGCCAAAACATCTATAGCCAGGCATGACGCAACCAGCTAACACTGGAACTACTACTGACGACAAGCAAACGCCAGATTATAATATTTGTACTATACTTTGTAAATACAATGTATACAATGTACTATATAACAATGTAGTACTATACAATTGTAATACACATATGTAACAGTTATATAAGACTTTATAATACATATAAATGTTTCGAATTAATTTTGAATTAATGAAGATTCTAATTGAATCTGCTGATCCACTTAAGGCTCTCGTCTTACACGCAGTACCTCTCGATGTTACAAAAGCCCAGATACAACAGGAAGCCAATAGGTAACAATCAACATAGTCAATCAGTGCATTTTAGTGTTACATTTTTAGATTTGTTTAATTTTTATTTCTTTGGATTTCTGGAAATGATTCTAACTGAATTGTAAAGATCTTAATCAGGTACTCTTGGGAACAGATTCCGTCAAAATAAGGAAATTGTTTGTTTGGTATTTGGAAATTGTAGGAAAACTGCCCAGGTCACTCTGATAAAGACCTGAAATTCAGGTCGAAACTTCGGCACAAATAATACATTTTCCTTATATTAAGTTTAATTTAATTGAGTAAATCAAATTACCTTAATATTTTTTTTATTACCCAGTCTATTTTATCTTTTGTTAATAGTTTTTGTAATGGAGAACTAGACTCAGGTTTTGTTATAAAACAGTATGTTTAATGTAATAAAATTTTTACAAAACTTAGTCTTTCATAAATAAATAAATATTATATTCCAATTGTAGTTTTCTATTTAGTAAACAAGAAAACAGAAAAAAATATTTATATCTGCTAATTTTTTCCTCTTTTTGGTAATTTCACTATCCTATTGTGCCTAACCTATATAGTGCACTATCCTCTTGTGCCTAACCTTCACATAAATAAAGCTTTATATTTTTATTTATACCTTAGTAAATTTAGATAAGTGAGTTCTAGCGAATAATTGATAAGGAATAAATTAAATATAAATTATGCTGGAATTCGACTTTCTGAAGAGAAATAGCATTTCGAAGAATGGAATACTTAATAATATTCCACGGTATAAGGAATGAATTTTATTCTATTCTAGCGATATTACATTCTGCATCCAATAACACAATAAAATACATAAATACACGTGGAAAATGCTAAATGTCGGAGGTAGAGGTGGAAAGAGTCGGGTGCTGATCTGGACTGTATCCAACTGCGGAGGAGTCAGAGACAGTTTAGAGTTTATAGTGCCAAATGGAGCGTAATCTATTCCTCACTTTATTGTTTCAAAATACTCACGGAAAGGGAATTCCGATATTTATTTTACAAGGAGAATGAAGGACCTAAGGAATAGAATACTTCAAAACAGTTTTATATTATACACAAAAACTATCTACAAGATGAATGATTTTATCCAATTTATAAAAGAATCCGTTGGAATAGGGGTTTAAAAAAATATCAAATTTAACAAAAAAGCAGTCAAAACCTACTAATAAATATTTCAATTGTTATTTTATCATTTTTATTTATTTATTGACTTCTAAAGCAGAATTAAAAATATATTCAATAAGTAAATTTAATGCTTGTCTTATGGCATGATACAGATTCTACCCCTTGATAGAAGTCTAATGACATTTTGAAAGAAGATCTCAAGGCCATAACCTTTTCAGACACATAGGAGGATTATTAGACAATGAAGGAGAAGCCAGGCTAAAAACAGGGTGGGTTTGGGAAGTTTACCATGATAGGATTAGTATCTGGTTCTCGCCAAATCGGTAACATATGGAACATTGATCCTGATGGATGACTTGATTAGTTACAAAGTAAGAAGCATTAGGGATTTTACGAAGATTTAGGATTTAGAATTGTAAGGATTGGATACGAGAGAAATCCGATGGTTTAGTGGAGCCGCAAAGCTCAACTCCATAAATCCAGGTAGGCCGTTTTTTATGACAATGATAAGTAGTATCTTAAATATATTCCGAAATGAACATTAATGACCTAAGCACTACAAAATAAATAAATAAAACTAGGAAAATTACAATTTTAAATAAATTTATACAAGTATAGAGTTGTAAAATTTAAAATAGATTTTTTAAATTAACCGGCGTGATGATAAAAATAATTAAATACCATTTAATTATCCAATATAAAATACTCGTGAATACAAATTTTTTTAATAATTTTAAGAAAAAGGGGCTATATGTGATGCAAAGATCTTTGTTTATTTTTTTCGATAATTATTATAATAGTAAATAGGAATCTCACTAAAAAAAAATAAACAACTAAAATCAATTTGTTTGAAACAAATTTATTTTTTTTAAAAATAATAACCAATGCAGAAACAACTCCAAATTTAAATTTTTTAGAGGAACTTTTTTTGTTATTATTTTTTAATTTAAAGAAAAACAGTTATCATTGTTGTTTAGATAGTTATAGCTATTGATGCTGAATTTATGAATTAATACGGCCAACGTACTTATAATGGAAGCTTATTTTATCGATTTGATTATTTCTTACATTACCATTTTTAATTTTTTTCCTCTTTTAATATTTCTTTTCGCAGCTTAAAATACGAGATTGACAATCAGGCAATTTCCTGACAGTAATATCAAGAAATTTCATGTGAGGGACATGAGAAGAACAGTACCCAGCGGCACTATACATAAACTCGAGAACATCATTAAAAATAAAATCTCATACAAGTAACTGTATTAAGAACCAAATCAATGTAAATAGTTGAACAAAGAGAAAATTTACTTTTAATTATTCGGAATAAGTACCCTATCTAGCCCGAACCAGATATCATTCCTTTCATTATAAACTCCCTAACCATCCAAAGCCACTAGTTTCTAACCTTGTTCTCTCATCCTGACAATCCTCTGAGGCGCCAGAAAAGAAGATGGCCTCGACACCTTATATTGTAAAAAAGTTATTAGCATGCTATCAATGAGTAGTTTCTCTACACGCCTGTTTCACTCCGTTATACACTTACAGTAAATTTATTAAAAGTATTGAACAGTTGTAAATTTGGATAGATGTTAAAAAAAAAAAAGAAATATAAATACATTACTGTCTACCCAAACTACAGTTTGTTAATGTGGAATCAGCTTATTTTCAAGAAAAACTGATACGTTTTACTTTGAAGATTAAAGGTGATGTGATGAGGACATTTTTTTAAAATATATTTTCTGATTAAAACCAAAAATATGAATTATTGCGGTTCTCTAATACAATCAATTGTTTGTTTTAAATCAGTACAGATACAATATTTTCACGGAAAATTTTATTTTTATATGTTAAATTGTTTTTTTTTAGTTCTTGAAGCCTAATAGTACAACATTAAAGGAAGTAAGATCAAGATAATATCTTAAGTTAAATTAGGTATTTAAATTTATTTTATTTAACAATAAATATAGTTTCTACAAATATTACAAATAAAATAAATAATAGTTCAAATATAGTTTCTCAGATTGAAAAAAACTATAACTTTTTTTTCTTTCATAATTAACTATGGTTCTTAGAAAGGAAAAGAATGCTCACGCAACGTCAGTCGCAGAACATGTCTGAAGTGGCGCCTTAAAATGAAGTCCATGAAGAGCCAGCATGACAGTTCAGTCGTGAGGTATTGTATCTACCAGCGCCGTGATATTTTAACACGAAAATAAAAGAAGCAGAGAGAAAAAAAATCTAAAATTAGATATTAACCAGTTGAATAAAATGTCTGATATCTCTATACACTTTAATAATAGCTTCCCATAATACTGTAACACAAAAACTGTTTCCTGTCTCATTAATATAGGTTCAATAAGAATTTAATGTAACCAATAAGGATCTATGCAGGATATCAACTGTTATTAAAATTATAATTTAATAATAATGAAACTTTGAGTGTTCTCGTCATTGTTAAGACGAGAACACTCAAAGTTATAATATAAAATAAACAGAATTTGAAGAGAACCACTTAAATTCTATTTTTTTTGTTATTTAATATGGTGTATTAACTCTTAATATTAAATAAATTCAAATAATATTATCTATAATACGAGAAAAAATATACAATAACTGTGGAAAACTGTTTAATTTCGTTCATTTTAATGTGCTTTTTTTTGTTTTTATTTAATATTTATTTATTGGTATTTACAACTGTACATTATAATACATTTAGTAAATCTGATCTAAGTTAAATTGGAGTGTTACAGGTGTGTAGAGAAACTACCCATTGGTACCACTCTAATGACATTTTACATTAGCTGGTTTCGTGGCCATCTTCTTTTCAGGCGCCTTGGAGGATTGTCAGGAATGGAAGAGGATGCAAAATTAGAAACTAGGGGGTTTGAGTGGTTAGAAAGTTTACAATGGAAGGAGTGATATCTGGTTCGGGCTAGATCGGTTACATAGGGACATTAAGGTCTTTATGTATGATTATATTTATGACAAAGTAAGGAGCATTGAGGATTTTATGAAGGATTTTAGATTGTAAGGATTGAATACAAGAGGAATTCGAAGGTTCAGTGGAGCCCCAAACCTCAACTCCAAATGTCCAGATTGGTCTTATTACAGTCATGTAGATCAATCTTTTGTAATGCGTTGAAAGTTTAGACCGTTTGTCTAGTAAGTGATGTAATAGTCGAAATCGACGTGCAGTTTCCTGTCTTTTCAGTCTCGTGTGAGGATTCCAGGTTAATCGCTTGCATTTTAATGTTAAATGTCTTAAATAGGGTCTGATGAACGTAGTTGCATTCAGTTTTGTAGTTTCCTTGTCCCCACCTAATAATACGAAATCATTAGCATACCCAAGTATCTGTATTTTACCTCTAATTTTTGAACTTAATAATTTAAAATTTTTGAAAATTTTAAATTATTAAGTTCAAAAATTGTATTAAGATTGTCCCTGAAGATGGCCGTATTGGCTGAAACGTCGGACTTTATTTAAATTTAACCTAAGGAAATTATTTATTTAAACAAATTCCTATTTTTTAAGTAAAAATAAATAAATATGGCGATCCTTCAATTTTCTAGGTGTTTCAGGATGAAATGAAACTGTATTAAAGGGAGATATATTGTACCAAAAATTTATTTCGTTCCCAACAACTTCACACTTTTCTTTCATTTTTTTGTGATAACTATGATTTCTGGAATTATATGAAGAGCTCTACACAAAAAAAAATCAATTTTATCCTATTTTAGTTTCAAAAATTTTTTTATTCCTTTATAAGTCCGACGTTTCAGCCAATTCGGCCATCCTCAAGGACAATATTAATAAATTTTTAGAAACACATCATTAAAAAAAAAAAAACTTTATGCAGGCTATTCTGCCCTAGTCATTAATATCAGTCCACAAATTATCCTAATTATACAAATATTGTTGTGATAAATTATTATAGAGAAGGTTGACTATGATAAAAAATTTTTAATTTTTAATTTAATGTGAACAATTACTAATTAGAACAGCCTGCATTAAGTTGTTTTTTTAAAACTGATGTGGTTATAAAATTGTATTAATATTGTCCTTGAGAATGGCAGAATTGGCCGAAACGTCGGACTTATAAACGAATACAAAATTTCTTGAGACTAAAACATGATAAAATTTATTTATTTAAACAAAAATAACTAACTAGTCTCAAGAAAGTGTAAAGATAAAAACTTCCTTTCTTCATAAAAATCCAAATTTCAATAAATGTCATAAGATGAATTTTCTATAAGATATCTACCGATTTTCGGAAAAATATTACTTTTTATCTCAAAATCCAAAGCATAGTAAAGGAGAAACTATGCACAGAAATAGTAACTAGAATCTCACGCAATGAATTTTCAATGTAAGATCTTGCAGAATCCATGAGTTACTTCAATTTCCTATCATTGAACTAACTAATTTACTTAAAAATTTTTGATGGGTTTACAATAAGTTACAAAAAAAGTATCAAAATAAACATAATTTATAAAAAAAATATTAAATAGTAGAATTTTAAACATGTACATCCTGGAACAATTAAAAATAGTTTTTATATACTGACGAGGCTAATGATAAAGAAGTTTGAAAAGAGCCCATAAAAAGGCAGACACGTAACCATACTATAGAATATAAATGTACGCAATACAATTTTGATAAGTTCATATTATTACATAATTTGAAATTTTAAAAACATAGGACTATAAATGGTTTGAAGATTTCTACTTAATATTTGTATTGATAGTATAAAATTTAACAAAAATAAAAAAATAACAATCATAAAAAAAGTTTTATATAATGGACGTATTTTATAAACCAGGACACCTTTGCAAAAAAAAACACAAGTTATACTTTCTTAGGGTATATTTTAACTACATTTGCTTACATTTAACTCATTACCTATTATCACAGCGGTAGTTTTTATTTCCTTATAATTATAGTCAGGCATATTGAACTTACTCATATACCTAAAAGCATCCTAGGTATTTATAAAAGAAGTCTGTTCCATGAATTAAGGTCACGGCTTGTTTTTAAAAGAGTTCTGCTCACAGAGTTAGGGGTCAGGCTCTAAATTAATGAAAGCATGACACATTCTCTTTGTGTATAAAATTCTTATACCCATCTCTTGTGTTGACCTCTAATTACCCTATACTTTATTTTCCTCCACCTTGTGTTGAAACAAAAATTAACTGTATAACCGTTTTAAATATATATTTTATTTAAATATATTAAATACACACATATATGTATATATGTGTATATATGCATGTATATGAATATCACATACATATGAATAAACAAATAGAGCACTAATATTGATTGCTCTTGATTATGTGAGCTCATATTATTAATTATATTATATCTTATTATGACTGACTTGACTTTGTCCATTATGGATAAATTGCGTACTTTTTCTATTCAAGCCGATATCTCTCCCCAATTAAAAATAGGCCTGTCTGAATAGCGTAGTGGGTTTGAGACCAGGTGTAATCGGAGATCTCTTTATCAGGCCCCTTTGAGTGCTGTGTGGTCCCTGCGGGTTTTTAATTAATGGTTTGCTGTTAGTCCTCCACTAAGCCATTGAAATTTCTTTATCACATAACCGGGTGATATGAGAGGTGTATTCTGATAATGAAACTACTCACCTTTATTTTATTACTATAATGTCATTTAGTACGAACAATAAAATCAGTGAGGATATTGAATATCATATAAACCATTGATTGTATAATATTGACCATGATCATCCATTCATTGTTTTTATTGCTTTTCTTTGTTAAAAAATATGTTTATTTCTGAGTATTATTAGAGTAATATCTTCTTTGCAGCAGCTTTTAACTGCACACAAGGTATGTTCTTGAGAAGACCATGATGATAGGAAAGAAGAGAGTGAGGAGGAATTGTGATGGGCAGGTAAGAGATGAAGCTACAAGGGAAGGGATGAATCTCCAGGCATTATGGGGAGATATTTTAGATATGGAGATGAAACCTCGGCTATGGGCAGGAACACAGGAGGAACATATGAACTGCAGATTCTTATAAGTGATCTTGTGTCCAGGGGTGAGCCTGGAAGGATTAAGAAGAAAAGAGGAATACAGTTTGAAAAAAGGTATATGAGATATCCAAATTTTCTAAAATAATTAGACGTGAGTGAATTGAATAATTGTAGTGGATTCCTTGGAAAGAATCGAGAGGACAGATATATCCTTAGGCACCTTAGCCCGGCAATTCGAACCATTCATAACTGAAAAGGGGTAGCAGTGTGGTAACGCGCCAGTCTACCAACCCACAGGTTGTCAGATCGAATCCCGGTCCCACTCGGGCTTTTCTCAAGCACAAAATAATGCAAAACTCACTGACAACCTTACCCCAGGCATTCGTGAGGCCCGATAGCCAATGGGTGGCACTCACAAAAAATAGGCGTGAGAGTGACGAACACACTTTGCGAGAAAACCACGTCAAGAAACGCGCAATGTATTACCTAATACTAGGAATATTACATCCTAATATTGGGAAATACATCATGCGAGGACTTAGGCCTCCATGGTCTGTTGCCCATAGAATGATAATTTAATTAAAAGTTTTGATTTATGGGTCTTATTGCTGTGATGAGATGCTGCTAAGGATTAATAAAGGATGATGTAAGATGCTGTCTTACGTGAGGTGAGCGGCAGGAATACACGTTGGATGTCACCTGTTCGTTCTGTTGCGATGGGCCGGCCTCCGCGCTGGGTGCCCCCATTGCCACACTCGTCCTGGTAACATGGACATCTTCCCTTTAGCGCTGGTAACAGAGTGGGGTTGGTTCTTGGTCGCATCCGCAGGTTTCAACTTTGAGGAATTATCCCTACTAGGGCTGGTTGCCCTTGTTCTCCTAGATGGCGCCCTTTCTTACTTGTTATTTAAACGCATGCGTCCTTTTTTAACATTTAAACCTAAAATCTTTTAGGTTCAGCCTCTGGTTTGAACAACATGAATGAAACTCATCCAATAGAACATATGGGTAAAATAATAATAATAAAAACATTTGGAGATCCATTATAAAAATTTGAATATAAGAAAATAAAAGGCTTCAAATCGTGTAAACTTCTAAGACAACTAGTATTAATGAGGGAATTTTACATTATTATTGTTAAATAGTTCAATATTTGTTAAAACTTTTTTTGTTTTTTTTTTTTTTGCAGAAAGTTAGAAACGGCCCTTACTTCCTAAAACCCTTTGACGAATCGCTGGAAATTAGTCTTGGAGTGCCACGGTAATGAGCTGAAAGGGATTTAATCGAATTAATCGTCCAAGGCCTCACCGGTGCCAAAAACAGAACCACCTTCCCTCAAGAGGTCCTTCAAGTATTTACAAGTTCCAAGCTCTTATATTACCTTTTAAAAAATGTTAACGTTTAAATTATAAGGAGATAATTTATCGTGGATATGATATGTGAAAAGAAGATGGATGGGGGTGCGGTCGGAAAATGACACGAATAAGTTGAAAAAACCTATTTAATAGTTTATCTTAGGCCAAGAACAAGGGATAAAATAAAAACCAATGAATACAAAATAATTAAAGTAAATAATTGTACGAAACGTAAATTAATTAAAATAAATTGACGAAAGAAGTGTAAAATACATACATATAGGTAATATATAGTAAAGTAAAATAGCATAATTAAGGAAATTAAAATATAAAGCTATATAAGGCAGAGAAACAAAAGGAAATGAATATTTTAATTTAGTAATAATTTAAAAATTAAAGTTATGGAAAGAAAAAAAATAAGAAAAAGGAAGAAATAATCTTTTAAATAGACAGGTGAAATTTACTAAGCTTGTATTATTACCGCAACGGGCAATTATTTTTCAGTTGTATCAAAATATTGACACAGTTATAGAAAAATATAACATTAAGTATAAAATACAGTCCACATTTGCAGTTGACAGTTGATAATGCAAGGAATTTACCTTACACATTTTAGTTTAGAAGAATTTAAAAATGTAACCATACGAGAGATTTTTTTAACATAAATATATTTTTCCTTAAGGTTTATTATGTAGTGATTTACGACCTGATCATTTCTTACATAAATGGGAGAGGGGACCATCTAATTTATTTTAATCAATGGGGAAGTAGATCGAATTTTCATTCAATAGGACCGCCACGAAATAAAAGTCAACCCTCTTAAGCTGGGATCAAACCGGCGCCGATTAAGATATGATGTGCCACGTCTCAACTATCTGAGCGACAACCACCCCAAAAAGTACCTGAAATAGCCATTATTTACAGTACCTCTAAACACCTTGTCCACTAGCCTACAGTAACTTATACTACAATATTACTAATACTATTCATTTATAAGGATTATTTTAAGTAAATGTCTATAAAATATTAGGGAGGGTGGGAGCGTCTCCAGCCCCTTCATAAAATATTGAGAGGAAATAAAGTGCCCCACCCCCTTCTCAAGCGTCGGAGTCTATGGTTTTAAACACTAAGCTCATTTAGATTTAAGATAAAAATTAATTAATTATCCAAATACTTCGATGACGTAGTGAGGAATCTTTTTTTAC
>NW_027108767.1:112430-113136 GCF_000696795.3 Halyomorpha halys | reverse complement strand
AGCCCTGCAAAGTGGGACGAAACGTCGGAAAATAAATAGTTGTAAACTATTTTTGTTTCTCTTTTGACCGCAACCCTGACCATCTTCTTATATATAAAAATGTTTCACTCACAACCCGGTGGAGATTGTATTGGAGCACCCAGAGTCTTGACCATGAAATATAGTATTAAGATAACAACTATCACCTAAGCATTGCTATTATTAGTACACCAACGTCAATTATAACTTGTTAATTTTTAATAAGAAGTCACACGCCTCCACAATATCAGAATATAAAAATGTACAACTGTTGATAAACTCACGTATTACGAAGTCTGAGAGCAGGATTTGATCTGTAAACCACATGGCAATGTAACAAACACATATAGACTTAAAAGAGCAACACGAGAAGCGGAGACTTTAAGGTAGTTTAATCGAGCAATATTTAAAAAGTGCCTTAAATTGAAAAAACGCCTCCGTGGAGGCCTTATCTGACTTTTCAAACAAATAATTATAGCTAGTAGGTTGGTCGATGTACGACATGTCACAATGTCACAAGAGGAGATCATAACTTAAAAAAAAAAAAAACGGCAATCCGTTTTCAAATTTTAGGCACTTTTTAAATATGCCTATAATGATATATAGGGTGTTTTTTTAAGCCCGATAGAACTTGAAATTGTAAAAAATAACACAAAAAATTAAATTGTAATCAAAATTTTTTTTTTAT
>NW_027108767.1:109473-111840 GCF_000696795.3 Halyomorpha halys | reverse complement strand
TCACGTATTGATCTTTCGAATAAAAAAAAAATTTTGATTACAATTTAATTTTTTGTGTTATTTTTTACAATTTCAAGTTCTATCGGGCTCAAAAAAACACCCTATAGAACTGTCGCTCCCTGGGGGTACAAGTGGGGCGGGTCCGGAAGGATGGATTTTTTTGTTTTATGATCTTTTCTTGTGATATTGTAACATGTCCTACATCGACCAACTTCCTCACTATAATTCTCTGTTTATAACTTTGAACAGTAAAGCTACCACAGAGGGCGGGAGTAAACGATTTCATGCCGTTTTCAAATTTCAGGAGCTTTTTAAATATTGGTCCTTTTTTATTTCATTTTTTTTATTACCCCTTTCCTGGTCATTTCTAACAAACGGGGAGGGGTCATCTACAGGTGATCAACCTATTCTTATCATGATGGATATAAGGGTTTTTCATTTTGTGGGACCGCCAATAAATGAAAATAGTCAAAGCCCTACGCAACGCCAGCAGATCTCATGTCAGTAAGGCCAGCGTCTCTCTTCCCTCTTCCCGTTGCAAGAAAATCTTTCGAAAGTGGTGGACCTACTCCCTGGGGGTCTTAGTGGGGCGAGTTCCGGCTGCGAAGGATTTGTAAATTGTGAACTATACTTGCGGCCATGACACATGAGACTTCACTAATTGTAAGTTAAAAAATGTATGATTTTTATCATTGTAATAATTTTATATTAATTTTTATTGTGATTAATATTTAAATAATATAAAAATTAACACTTTAAGAATTTTTAAACTTTATTTTAACTCTTCTAATAATTCATTTGAAAACATATCATATTTGATGTAGGGGGTCACCTCACTTAAATTTAGCAATGAGGTCAACAAGAGAATATAAAAAAGGTCAGGAGAGTTTGATTTAACTCAGGATATTAATAAAAACAAGGCATTTTCTACATATTGAGGTCGTTCCATGACGTGATGTGGACACGTACAGCATTACTTGAATAAAACATTTATTTTAAATCCCTTTATTTATTCATTCCATTTTTAAATTACAATACATAACTCCAATAATCCTGGTTCTAAATAATAATCATCTCTATTTTTTTTTTTAATTATCCGTATAACCCACTTATTTCTAACCTGGCTTCCCCTTCATTACCTTATGATACTCCAAGGCGTCAGAAAAGAAGATGGCCTCGAGATCTTCTCCTCTAAAAATGTTTTTGGAGTTCTACCAATGGGAAGATTTTTCATATGTCTGCATTGTTGATATAACTCACATCACATTTACTTATAGTGCGTATTCAGTACAGTTGTAAAAATCAATTAATGAGGAGAAGTTGATTTAGGGTGCGTTAAGAAAAAAACATTAACAAGGAAATAAACTTAAAAAAATTTGTTTAATAGAGCCAACGTTTCGGCCAGAATTTCTAGCCTTAATCAGGGCTAAGAACAAAGAGCAAGAAACAATTATAAATGAAAATATATAGAATAATTAAAGTAGATAATTGTACAGAATGAAATTTAATAAAAATTAAGTAATGAAAGTAGTGAAAATAAAACGTATATATAAATAATTAAATAACATAATTTAGGAAATAAAAATATAAAGTTATATAATGCAAAGAAACGAAGTAATATGAATATAGAATAAAGAAACAAAATATAAAGTTAAGTTGGACAAAATAAGTGATTTGAAAATAGTAATATTTGGTGAATATAAATAATAACGCAGGTAAAGAAAAAGAGAATAAAACATAGAACTCACCTAGATCGGAAATCTAAGTGAGCTCAGGGGCGCGTGCGGTAAGACTCTGAGTTAAAAAATACGTTTCAAATAAGACGAAATTACCGGCAGGAGAGAACGTTACAAGTTAAAAAATATTATTAAAAGAGGAAAAATTAAATAAAAAAATATTGTTACTTATTAAGTCAAAAGTAAATGTCATCTGATGAGTGTCAAGAACAATTTTAAGGAACTATATAATTTGAAACTTCTTTACAACGGACATCCGCGGGAAAGATGATTTTATCAATTTTGAAAATGAAATAATAATAATATTATTCGGAATGAATATTAATATTGTTCGGAAATAATGAATAATGATAATATAATTTATAATAGTAATCAATAATGGCTGTATAGGCAACTAGAGGTTGCGTGTATGACAAAGGATTTGCTAAAGGAAGCAGTTCTGTGGGAGGGCACATATTAATTGATTGGTAGGGATCTGATGTTTAATGAATGGATGAATGATTCCATGATTTCTTTTTTAATTTTAAAAACCTGTAAAATGTGTCCGTTTATATAAGGTTAATAATAAAAATAAATCAAAAATGTAACTAAGATGGGATTTCTAATAAGTTAAAAAAAAAAAAAAAAAAAA
>NW_027108767.1:103585-108025 GCF_000696795.3 Halyomorpha halys | reverse complement strand
GGGTGTAATAACCTAGATGTTGATCGCCCTGAATAAAAATCTAATCTAATCTAACTAATCTGCTGCCAATAAACTAAACATTTATAGTTGCATATTTCTTATTTAACATTTTTAAGAATGCATGTATAATTTTGGGAACAATTTTTTGTAAACTAGTCAAACCATAGTGCGTGGATTCGCACTTTATCCATTTTATCTACTTGATTTCACTGCATTTATCCACTTTCACTGCATCCGTCCTGATCCACTATCTTCTTTTCAGATTCGCTGACCACTATAGCAACTGTAGAGTATTATGCTAAGATGCATCAACATACGTCACGTGAACGAACGAATAAAGACCATACATACACGGCACTATAACTATCGACAGTGAAGGAACGGTTCACACGAAGTCACATCAAATTCTTTTATAGCCTCCAACACTGTACTGACCCACTATCAGACGTTAACACTAACAGGACCCCACAAATATGGATACATAATACAAAATACATGAACAATCTCAGACTCGACTGAAAACTATCGAGTTTTGTGATAGTAGATAGGAATCTAATGATACCTCCTGTAGCCGAGAGATTTTTGTTTGGTTTATTTTGTGCCTGGTCATTTCTGATATGGGAGGAGGATCATCGACCGCAGGGTTTATTGGTTACAGACGCCCGTCTTCAGAGAAGTGGTACTGATTTATATCCGGCCTGGGGAGTTAACTTTTAATTAGTAACGACCTCAGGAAATGAAATCTTGGCCCCCTACTCCGGTTGGAATAGGGTGGTAACCATTAGGTAATCTCTCTATATGTCTGAAATAACCAGGTATAGGGTAAAATCTCAAACGAACTGCAATAAAAACGTTACTCTGACAACTGAACAGACCACTTGGACAGTTCCCAGATTTACCTTTTTTATCCTTTTGAGCCGTTTAATCCATTTATGACTCCACCTGTCCAATGTGTCAATTACCCATTAAAGAAAATAAGCATTATTCGCGTCACGTGTCCTATAATATACAAAAAAGGAAGCTGTCATAGTCTTGGCTATATCTATCCCAAATTCCTGGAAACTCCTCAGTACCAATATCCACCTTCTGCGAACTTATGTCATCCCCCTCCTCTAGTTCTAAGAAATTCCCACACGTTCCCAGAGGAGAAGTCGAATAGAGTTATGGGAGGACATTCTAGGATACAAGTTGTATATAGTAGTAGTTCATATTTTGTACCAGTGTTGTCTACTTTATATAGTAAAAGTAAGTAAAGTACATTAAACCACAGTTGAAATTCAGTAATTGAGGAAAACTCGAGTTAAAAACCATTTCACATTGGCAATACTTACCTTTATATTTCAGATGTAGGAAAGCGAAAATGAACATATAACTTTTTATCTGAACATACAGAATTGAGCTTTGGGGCTCCACTAAACCATCTAATTCCTCTTGAATCCAATCGTTACAGTCCAAAATCCTTAATGCTCCATACTTGACACAAATCAAATCATCCATCAGGACCTCAATGTCCCCTATGTTGCCGATTTGGCCAGAACCAGATACCAATTCTTCCATAATAAACTTCTCAACCATCCAAACCAACTCGTGTCTAACCTGGCTTCTCCTTCACTACCTAATAATCCTTCTAGGCGTCTAAGAAGAAGATGACCTCGAGATCTTCTCCTTTAAAAATGTTTTTGGAGTTCTATCAATGGGTAGATTCTCCACATGTTTGTATCATGTCATAATATCACTTACAGCAAATTTACTTGATATGTATATGTGTATACACTTATAAATAACAATAAATAAATTATTAAAAAAAATATATAACTTTTAGTTTGTAAACCAACAGACCTTTGAATTAATATATATATTTTTTACATTCATTGTTAAACTTCAACCTCTGAAAAGAGTAAATACATTTTAAAAATATATACCCATAATATGTAATAATAAATTTACAAGCTGACCATAGAATGCCCTACAGCGGATGGAACAACTGATAAAGAGTTCTCTCGCTGGTTTCGATTGTCCATTGTTCGAGCGAAACCATTAGTCAATTGAAATCCGAACCTCCTAACTGAATAAAATATATCTCCACGGGGGTTTAATATCTACGGCAATTAAGAGGCATGACAGTCAATATTCGTGTGCTCTACACAATAAATAAATATTAATAATTAATTACACAATTAAATACAAAGCGTATCAGTTTGGTTTAATTATCTCGGTAATCAATTGTTGGTAATTAGTTAATTAATTTGGTCTACATCTCATTACCGTTTATGGGACAGTCCTACAATTAACGGATGTATGAAAGGTCAGTGGAAGTTCCTCTCGGCTAAATCTGACTAAACACGGTGAAAAAAATCACTGATTTTACATTCACTTGCATATTAGACCCACCTGAACTGATTCATAACAGAGAAAAATTGCAATGAGAGTCGTAAGATATCTAGGAAGCCATCTGAATCGTTTCCTAACCTGGAATCACCAAATCAACATCAAATTAATCCGAACCTATATAAGATTTAGCTAACTCTATTCAATCCTTAAAAGAAAATTTAGACAAAGGCCAGTAACAAATGTTCTAATTTATAAAAAAATATTTAGGCCATTACTGATGTATAGTTATAGAAGCATGGGAAAATAAGATTCTGAGAATTACTGATGTATAGTTATAGAAGTATGGGGAAATGAGATTCTGAGAATTACTGATGTATAGTAATAGAAGTATGGGAAAATAAGATTCTGAGAATTACTGATGTATAGTTATAGAAGTATGGGGAAATGAGATTCTAAGAATCGCAGTGGTTCCCTTCGGTTTGTATGAAACATCCAATCGTAACGTAACTGCAGGTGGAATCTATAGGTGATTACATCAAAAAATTATTTACAAACTACCACTCCAATTTACCAACAGTTACAGGAGCAGTGGCATACAACTTGGCCAATCAAACCACGTTGGGAAGACTGAAGCCCAGACTGATCCTATTTTGACAAAGGATATCCAGATATCTTGTTATAACTCTTTATTAGTTTATTTTTATTATTATCATTATTTTTCTTTATTTTAAACTTATTTTTCAGCACAAGTCAACTTTGTTCCATTCTCTAATTTTTGTCTCTGTATTATTAATTTATTTGATCTTTATTATTTTGAATAATAATAGTACATGTTTATACTATTGAAAATAGTTAGGTGTGTCTCTTGCAAGAGCCTTCACTGTAAAAAATAAAATTATTTTAAGGGCATAATAATTCGAATTCGAATATTCAACGAAAATACACGTTTTTAGTTCCCATGAGTCGAAATAACCAAATCTTGAAAATGGTTAGTATGTAGGTTTATAGCAAATCTCAAATATGAAAATATATACGTAACCAAAATTACATATTTAGGTGTTATATGTTTCGGATGATAAGTAGTTATTTCGTTGAAATCGAAAAAAGTCACAATATCGTTGTTTAAAATCGATATAATGATGTACACCAAAATTGTATTTTATACCAGCTATGTCTTATCATTATTGAAGTATTTTTAAAAGACTGAAATGCAAATATTTAAAAATTCTTTTAAATTACTTCTATTTTTTTTATAACTATTATTTATATCGGAGTATAGGTAGTCTCCTGCAAAATACACCTCTAACTATTTACAATGTTATATATAAAAAAAAAAAATAATAATTCTTAAGAAGGGAAAAAAAGAAAAGTTAATAAAAAAAAAAAAAAATGACATTAAAAGATTTAATAAAATATATAATTGAGTTATATTGGAAACAAAAGTTAATTTAAGATATTATACGAACAGAAAAAAATAAATAAAATTTCCAATTTTCCGACTGTGCCCAAAAAACCGTGCATGTATCTGTAAGTCAATCTCTTTTATTTTATATTTGCGTGTCTCAGTGTAAAAATGTATTGTTGCCTAATAGGGAGAGAGAAATGCTTTATTCATTCATGCTGCCCAAATACATCGGGTTGCTACATTACACAGCATTCTGATCAATCCGTGACTGGACAAATATAAGTTACATATTTTTATATGATATAATATAATAGAAAGAATCATTTTTTTTTCCCCACAGTTTTCTTTTACAATAAATTCCAGTCTACACACTAAACATAAATATTTCAATTTATTCCTTTTTTTCTTTCCCTTTTCTGTCCCTTCCATTTCACAATTTTTATTTCATTTGATCGACAAATTCACTCTCCCGAATTCCCCCTCTCAGATCCTCCCCAGTGACCCGCTAAACAAATTCACTATTAGACAGCGATGTGAGATCAAACCAGAGAAATACTAGTCACAGCAGTAGATCAGTTTACAGTAAAATACAAATAAATACATTTTACCAAAACAAAACTAATACATAGATTTAATGGAAAATATAATAAAAAGTTGGTTAAAACAAATACTTGATTGGATACATAAGTCAAAAAAATAAATAA
>NW_027108767.1:92205-101160 GCF_000696795.3 Halyomorpha halys | reverse complement strand
ATGTTTTTTAATAAAGAGTAAATTCATGGTTGGTTATCAATGAAGTGTTTTTGTTTTTTTTAATATTTTCCAGTAAAACTACTTTTCTACCCTAATAATCCATTTTTTCAGCTCGTAACAGTCACAGCAAATGTCAGAAAGATGCCTCTTTTGATAATTATTTTTTATTATTAATATTTATGCATTATTAGGAAAACGTTTATTAAAATTGAAATCTAAATTTGTATTGCATCACTGCTTTGGATGTTCCAAAAATATACGCAGCAACCTAAGAGGAACATTATTTAATGGTCTAACTCAGTATCTGGAATTTCCAGACGATTAAGTAATATCTTGGAAAACTCCTGCTGCCTTACCTACCTTCCAGCTTCCAGAATGTGTAAACACAGTGAGGGCAGTGAGTAGACCGAAATATTTTTTAAATGAACAACCTAATACGAAAAAATTAAAATATTAGTTCTATCTTATTTTTATTTTTAGTTGTTGTTGTTGTCTGGGGCTTTAGGCCGTAAAACCCTGAGGTCATCAACGCCCATGTTTCGTGCTTTATAATTCTGTTTCATTTATATTTATAATTCTATTTCACTATATTTTTCTCTTTAAATAATTTCGGAAAAAAATTTAAATAATTACTTCTTTTTGTGTTTTTTATTACGTATAACAGATTTCCTGGTTTAAATCTTATTCAAAGAAAACTAAGACCATTTCCACGTTCTTCTGGTCATGATTCAGAGCATCCGATACACTCGGTCCTACTCCCAATCCACTCAAGTTTGCAGAATAACAATTTCTCAAATATGTGACTGATCGTAAGTACACTATTGCAGTATTGACATTTTGGCGGTGGCTGCTTACTGATCAGATATCTATGAGTTAAACTCGTATGACCTATTCTCAATCTGGCAATAGCTACCTCCTCCCTGCGATTGGAACGGTTTGATGTGGTCCATTATTTTTAGTATTAGTTATTATAAACAGCAATGAGGAAAAGCGCAAAAATAAATGTTCTCAAATTATCTAGTTGCTATGCCAATAGTCATTTTTACGAACGTGCAGTACAAGAACCCAAGAGAAGAAAAAAGTCAGTTATTTTACCCAAATTATAATTACTTAAATGAAACTATGTATAATTACTAGCCAAAATTGATAAGTCTGCCAAGTATAGTCAGGGGGTATACAAAATGGCTGCTGTTATAACACCAGAAAATCTAATTGATCATTATTGAAAGGATAAATATGTGCCTTAATAGAGCTGTTTATAGTACCCAAGATAGATTTTTTTAAAAGCAACCTTTCATGAAAAATGTACTAAACAATCAGTAGTGAATTTGTCTCACGAATATGTCTCACGAACCATGGTAAGCACAAATGCCGATTAGGACTCAAATCAAAGCTAGTTTAATGTGCAATTTAGTTCAAAAGAAATTCACTAAATTTCGATTTCTTGTTTTTCAGACAGTGTTTTTGATTCATGAAAAACTAGATTTCAGAAACCATTGGATGTATAAATGTCTACCAACAATCATATTGAAGACAGTTTTATTTATTATAAAGTACGTTATATCGGGAAGAAAAACGTCATCAACTGTATCATGGTTCCTTGAGTAAAGCTTTCCCACAATGAATTCATTAGCTACCGATTTTTCAGTACATTTTTTTGAATTTACACAATTTATTTTGTCAAATATATGACAACTACTATTCCTACAAAGATAAATGTTATAAACTACTTTATATTACATTCAACTAACTTTAATTTAAATAGACATTTGTACATCTAATGGCTTCTGAGATATAGTTTTCCCTAATTAAATTCATTAACTATACATTTTTCTTATTTCGTTTTAAAACAGTGTATATCGGAAAGTATTAAACGTTAAGAGCTCTATTAGGGATCATATCTTAGATAATTTACTCTACTTTAAATAATGTGCTATGAAGTTTTTTTTTAGTGTTGTTGGTGGTTTCAAAAATATTGAATTCTGAATAATAAAAAAATATGTTTTTAATGTTATGAGGCAGCCGCCCTTTTTTATTTCACCTGGCAAACACATCGATTTCGACCAGTAATTATACATATGCTTCATTTAACTAATGAAATAACTGATTTATTTTTCACCCCGGGCTCTTTTACTAATGTATATTAAATTAATTTCTTATATATTAATGAAATTAATTTCATATATATTAATTAAATCAATTCCGGCCCCACCCGGATTTTTCCCATGCATAAAATTATACAAAACTTCAGCTTCCCCCCGAACATTTACGAGGCCTGTTAGTCTCTGTGCCAATAGGTGGTACTTAGAAAAGACATGGGAGTGACGAACCACCCTCTGAAAAAGACCACGTCAGGATATGCGCATTGTACTTCCCTTTAGTACTAATATGTATAGAGGCATTAGCCATTATTACAACAATATTTTGTTTATTGAGGTTTTTTGCCATCTGTCCCTGATACCTGGTTAGGGTAGGAGCCTTCCGACGAACCAGCGTCCCCGGATATGAAAACATCTGTGTTAAGTTTTCCCATTACCAGAGTCCCCTGAGAAAATTAGATTGGCTAACCTTTGTCATAACAAAAATGACAGGTTTGACGAGGGACCGGAATCAAATTAAGCAGGTGAAGGCCCTTCCTGGACATGTCAAACTTTTTTATCCATTCTCGGGCCCGAGGATGGGGACCTCGGGAGCGTCACCGATGGCCAATGAGAAAGGAGATTCAAAAATAAGGTAACGCCCTAAAAGGGAAGTGGGAGAAAAAGAGTAGGGTAACGAGGCCAGGAAAAAGGGGGCATTGAAGAGAGAGACGGGGACAGTCAAGAGGCAGGCTTAGACGAGACAGGACCAGGCTTGAGCAAGCAGCAGAAGCCGGAGCAGAGCAAGATGCACTTCGACCAGCCGAAGTCGTGAGAAGGGCCACGAGACCTGGACATCCCTTATGAACAAGACGACACCTTCGGAACTACATCCCACGGCATCAGCAGCTATAAGTATAAAATTAAACAATAAGTAATAATGTAATAATCTATATTTGACGGCAACATTTATTTGAATGATTACAACCATTTTAATCATAGTAATACATTGTAAATAAATAGTTAATCTATTTATGTAGTTTATATACTATTATATAACCCAATATACCACCCTTTATTATACTATATAGTTAATGGTTACAACATTTTATAAATATAATGGAATTTAATTGGTAAATTGGTAAACACACAAACAGCCTTTGGAAAAGAATCCAATTATAATAATAGTTTTTTAGGACTCAATATATAATTAATTAACGTATTTTTGGATAATTGCCTTCAGCGATTATCCTGGTATCCCGATTAAATCTCAAGGCAGTACATAGCAGTACATCGCGCGAGGCCTTGGACCTCCACGGACTGTCGCGCCAATAATGATACTATGAAGTAATTTAAACTCTAAGTGCAATAGTGATTAAAAGTTATCTGATAGGCTTAGGACATCAATTTATTATCGTATAAAAAATATATACAGCAATAATAAATCGAAAAGATAAGAAGGGAAAAGAAAAGAGAAATCAGAGAGGACATAAGGACGAAGACAACATATGTTGTACAGTAATTGACCCGGCAGTACATCCACTTTAGAAGACTTTTTCAAAGGCGCCATCCAATTAAGAGAGAAAACAGTAGGAGCAATAATTCTTTTCAATATAACACATCTTTTCTGTTCTCACTACCACACCCTCTCTCTCTCTCACTCCCTCTCGGCTCCCCCCCCTCTCGATGTGGAGGGTTGTTAAGAGCTACAACTCCCCAAGAGGCCGGTCATTATTGATAATGATTCAAAGCTAGCAGATCTAGTTAACTGCTACAGTTTATAGTTCTTCTAAGATACTGTATAATTTTATAATTTTTGGGATCATAGTATGATACAAATTAAGGTGTTCAACAAATAATATGTTATTTTCAGGTCCTAATTTTTACCGAAAATATGAAATAAAAGAATTAGGAATTTTCCTAAGTCAAGAGCTAAAACAACAATCAAGCAATTGCAAATGGAGTCAATGGAAGATAAATCAAAATAATATTCATGAAGCAGTGACTTACAACTTGGGAAACCCAACCTTATCTCGAAGACTGAAGCCCAGGCTGCTGTAGGACATCCTGTTATAAATGCTATAGTTATCAATTCTATTATTGACATACATTCTATTTTATCTATTTTATTTTCCTCCTTTTTTCAAAAATTACTTGTTTGTTTCTTGATCCCTAAACATCCCTCAGAGGACAATTGCTTCTTTTTCTGTTTACAAATGTTATTATTTTTGCTATTAACTTTAATTTTCTTTCTTATCAAGGATTATTATTTTATTTATTTTATTATATATATTTTTAACCCCCCTCATAATTAACTGTTGAAAGAAAAAAGGTAACTGTTATATCAACCATGTAAGGCATATCAGGCCGACATGATATTAAATAAAACAAACATCGAGCAGAACTGGTATTTAAAATTCGTCATTTTTCCCTTCCCTACCACCTTGTGTGGAGTGATTAAGAGTATGACTTATTGCTTAGAAATATGAAGAAAATTTGAAAAAAAAATTAGAAAATAGAAAAAATATATATTCTCAAAAACAAATATCACACCATTAAGTACAACCATTTTCGTATCGTTTGAAAATACCAGATACTGAATTAGACCACTAAATGTTCCTCTTAGGTTGCTGCGTATACTTTTGAACTGTCTAAAGCACTAATGTAATACAAATTTAGATTTCAACTTAAATAAACCTTTTCCTAAAAATACAAAAATATTAATTAATAAAGTATCAAAGAAGACATCTTGTTGATATTTTCTGTAACTGTCAGAGCAGAAAAAGTTGGATCATTAGGGTAGAAAAGTAGTTTTACTGGAAAATCCTTTACAAAAAACATAACTTGACAACCGACCATGAATTCATCATTGATTAAAAAAATGTAAAATATGGTGCCCCGTTGACACAACTTACCAATCTATTTTAAGCATATTAGGGATGGCAACTTTTTGTTTTACACAGAGACACGCAGATATAAGAAGGAAAGATTGACTGTCACAGAAACATGCAAAGTTGTTTGGTTATTTAGGCCTTAGGAGGCCCTAAAAAAAGGAAATCGGAAGGCAGAAAGTTTGAACCAAATATATTTACGTTTGTATAACTACTCGTTTTCAAGGGTTTCTTGAGGTGTGAAAAACAAATATCACTTTATTACTCCCTAAAATACAAATATTTTGGAATGAGATCGGGTAATATCGGTTAATTTCGAATTTTCGGTAAGTCTTGAACGGTAATTTTGTTAATTATGAAACTCATAGATCATATTTATTGATAGTAACAAAGAGAAATAGTTGATTATTTCTAATACCAAAAATTAAAGGTGATTTCGAAGAATTTTTTTTTAATTTTTGGAATTTCAACTCTTTTAAACTATTAGGTTGTAAAATAAGTTCGTAGATTTTTTTAATATTTCAATGTAATCCTCTCTGTGTTAATAAAATCATGTTTACATGGTCAATAATGTTTATACACTCTAAAAAAGGATTAGTTAAGGTGCTTTAATGCATCAATTTAAACCGAGATAGCATCTCAACCACTACAGGAGAAAACACCGTCGGGAAGTAGTTTGCTCGTTTCAGAACCGTATATTTTGACTTGGAAGACGCAAAGCGCACGGGTCGTCCTCCAACTGTTGATGATGACCAAATTCAAGCATTGGTCACGGACAACCTTCATTCTACGACAAGGGATATTGCAGAAATGCTAAACATATCCCATGCAAGCGTCAGGTTGAGCAAGTAGAGGGTTTAAGTGGATAGGGAGTTTACAATGGAAGGATTGATATCTGGTTCGGACTAGATCGGTTACATATGAAACATTGAGTATGGATGATTTTATTTGTGATAAAGTAAGGAGGATTGAGGATTTTAGATTGTAAGGATTGGATACGAGAGAAATTCGAAGGATTAGTGGAACCCCAAAACGCCAGATAGACCTTAATATAGTTGTGTAGATCAGTCTTTTGTAATTAATTGGAGGTTTAGACCGTTTGTATAGTAAATATTCTAATAATCGGAATCCACGTGCAGTTTCCTGTCTTTTCAGTGTTGTGTGAGGATTCCCTGTTAGTCATTCGTCTAGTTGCGGCCCAATAAAGCGGATCTGTTTGACAGGGGCAATAGGTTGTAGGGCAGTCCGTAGGTTTACGACGCTGATTTGATGGGATTTATTTGAGTCCTAGCAATTGGAAGTAACCATTCTTTGAGACTGTGATGTGGGATTGGAGAGTAAGGGATACAATTAAAGGGTCATTACTAACAGCGAGCACAATAATATTTTTAAAATTAAAAAAACTTGAAACATTTATAAATTAATAAAGAATGGTACATCTAGCCTAAACTTGTGGTTCACGGGAACAAAATTATAAAGATTATTAGAATTGTGGGGTTTTTATGTTATGGTAACAGGCAACAAAATAAATCCTTTATCCGCCATCTTCGATATATTCTTTTTCTTTTGTCACTTTTCAGTAGTAGCCTCTTCTTTGATTTAATCTATTTTTTTTAAAATAACTAATTTTGTGGTATCTTTGATTAAGAATTTTTTGTTCAATTTTCTCTTATCAGTTCATTATAAAGTATGATTATTGAAACCTAAAAACATGACAAAATCCATTTTATTCCTGGAAGAGGATTGGCAGAGATGAATGAAAGGGGATCTAGATAAACAGGAGTCGATTACTCCAGACAAAATAAATCGATACCGCTTTGTATTCAATGCCTGATTGATATACGACGTCATACATATCCAATCGAGAAATCTTTCATAGCACCACTCCTACGTAACTTAGTAACACGTGGAGTTTCTTTTCTCAGCAGATCTGTTTTCAATAGGTTTTTGTAGTAGGTTGAGTTCAAGTATTTGGCATCATGTTATCAAAGTGTATATGTATACAAAAAAAACCTTATAATTAATTATCATTATTTATAACTTATAAAAACAAGAAAAAAGAAAGCGAAAAACATACTGTGAATACGAAATCAAGGAAATCGTATTCATCTTATATAAATATTAACAATCATATCATCACGGTTCTCCTTCAACTAATATTGCATTCTATAAGACCGTAACTCCTTTCTATCGGTCTAAGGAAATTCTCAGTAAAATTTTGAACTATAATATATACAATAATGCAACAAATAAAACTGAAATACATAACTGCTAAAATAAATGTAACAGTAGAACAAAAAAAAAAGAACGAGGTGTAGATAGTTGACCGTAATTACTGATTGGAGAAGATGGTTGAGGGGTGCGGTCAACAAAGAAAAACATTAAGAAAAAAAAAATTATTTATACCTAAAAATATTTTTTGTTTATTTATGTTTTTCTTTGCTGACCGAACCACCCGACCGACCACTTCTCCAATCAGTGATCTACGGTCAACTATCTTAAACCAATAAAAAAATAACATGTTCGCACAGTTACTATTTTCACTAACACATAATAAAAAAAATTATAAAACTCGACTATCTAACAATAATAACTAAAACAAATTAAAAACTGTTATTTTTCACCTTTCCTTCGTCAGCTAATATCTCATTCAATCCGACTGCAAATTGTATATAATTGTACATGTAAATATGTGCCTGGTTTATGTATGCATACATAATTTATATTGTACATAATATAGTAAATTAACAATTTAATCTAATATATTAAAATCAATATTTGATTGCTCGCACCATATGCTAAACGAACAGAATCTTCCCGGGAAGGATAATAACATTTTTGGAGCGTAGCTTAGAAAGTATACATTTTCTTCATAGTAGTTTTTTAATTATATCCCAATCAATTTGACTTTTTCTGGTGAATAAGAAAAAATATTACTGATTCTATTAAATGATTTTTTTATTCACTACAAAATAAAAAAAAAAAAACATAAAGAGGATTTTAGTAACGTAGGAAAGCAAATTATATTCCTTTATTGCATCGTATGAAATTTCTAAGTACCATTTTCAAATAAATTAAAAATTAGGAATTTTTGATCTCGGTTTATTTGGAGGACTTTTTTTCCCCAGATGTTCATATTTCATATAATCGTTCAACCTTTTATACAATATCTACGTTTCAATTAAATAGTAGGAGAGCTTAATGTATATTCCTTTAACATACATTTACAGATTTAGATTTGATGTCCTTATATAGTCAAAATATTGGTTTCAAATTAAGAAATATTTTTGAACGTTTTATTTTTTATCTTCGGTTCTAATTTCCTGATGAAACGTATGTACAGTGTATACAATGACCCTACTCAAGAATCACACATCACACATCTATTAAATAACGGTGTCAGAAAAAAAAAACAGAAAAAAGGATAATAAAACTTGCCCAACAGAATCTTTTTTTAATATCCTACTAACATCTGTTAAACAGATTCCCTACTAGGAATCCATCCTGACAGGAGACTTACTTGGAACCCCGATACTCCACCGAAACGACAAGAAGCTGTAGATTTCATTACAAAAAACACTTGGCCTTATTATAATCAGACCAATTTGGAGATAAGGAATTAACCTTTGGGGCACCATCAAACCATCAAATTCCTCCCGCATCCAATCCTTACAATCCAAAAACCTTAATGCTACTCATTACGTCACAAAAAACGTATGCATAAAGGCTACAACATTCCATTCAAATAGATATACCTCCTTTCATTATATAATCATTACCTACCCAAACCCATTAGTTCTTTATTTCTCATCCTTAACGATCCTTTCTTTATCCCTCATCCTGAACGATATTTCTCAGAGACCTCTGAAAAAAATATGGTCATGGGATATTCCTAATTTAATTGAGGTACAACCATTGGGTGGTTTCTTCCAAGATTATCATGTGTTCTGAAATATTTATCATATTCACTTATTGTATTATTTTTA
>NW_027108767.1:75476-92124 GCF_000696795.3 Halyomorpha halys | reverse complement strand
TACACGAGAAAATGATATAAAAATGTATATTGATTTCTGAGCAACTTCGTTAATTATTCCCAAAATTATTCAACAAGAATCATTAATTAATAATCAATAAAAATAAAACTTTCGAATCATATCTTAAACTTTCAAATTGGAAATCTTTAACGTGTGAAACGCGTTTTTTGATTGATGAATGTAGCCCGCCTATTAAGGAAGAAGCTTTGTGTATATATAATGTAGTGCTCTCAATCACATACTGATAAGGGAAGGATCAATTCCTATAATGAGGCCACGGCTGACAATGGCTTTGTTCTTACCACACTCACACTAATAGTGCCCCCCCTCCATCAATCAAATGGGCGAAGTGGATAAACGAACATGGAACGTTTGTTTTCCCCTAGCAAATAAAGAAATAACAACCATATAACTTTTTTTTGTCTTCAGGTCAAACTAAAAACTCGGTGATTCATGCAGACAAGCTCAGCTGTGCGAAAATTTTGTAAAAACGGTAAGTGTTAATAATTTTATGGTACACAAAATAGGTAATAACTGACGATTGCTTCCTGAAACGACATTTTCTTATATAGAAAAGCTTTAATGAACAATAAGAAATGCTGCCCAAATATATTTCCATAAGTACACAGCATACAAATCAGTCTATACGATAGAATATAGTAGTACTAGTAGGGTATATCGTGTATGGAATTCACACCCAGCCCAAAAAGCAAACGTAAAAAAGAAAGTGAAACATTTCGTGACAGAACATTTTCACCTCCCTAACAACAATAAAGCTAACACAAAATTTGAACAAAATGATTTAAATATGGAATTTGAAAGGTTATATAAGGACGATAATAGTAATAAAAATAAATGAATGAATGATGAAATTATGAAAAAACTTCAGCATTTTCTGACCTCCGATAAATACTGAAAATACTAACAATAAGCCCTGGACGACAACATATGACCTTATTGACAAGGCCAATTGCAAGGACCAAAACAAGTGAGATATCCTCAGGAAGCCACCAGCATTATAATTGTATAGAAGATATCGTCCAACCACCCCCAACACAGCTCTACCATCGGATCATCGTCAACATAAACAGCCGGTGCATGTCATGAATCCGATACACGCCAAAACTGAGGCGAAGAAAATAAAGAAAATTTCTGTATGTACCCTCAGGATTGGATCTTAAATTTTTTTATATATTTAACCCAAAACTTTGTGCTTAGAGCTGGACACCTATCATCACAATAGGAGGTTTAGTTTTTTTTTTAATATTATTAAATATGAAGTGAAGTTTTTGTTGTATTGTTGTATTGTTTTATTGTTTTATTCTAAGGAATGTAGATAGCCCAGCTTTGGTATATTGTTTGTTACTAGTTTATATAAACGATTTTTAACACATCATTTGTAAAATTACTACAATTGATTATTTATTTTATATATCTCACAAGCTAACTCTTTTTGTAAAGGGGTTGTCCCATAAACAAATAAATAAATTGTTATTATTATTTCAATTTGCACTATGAATCACCTGAAGCAGTTGAATTGAATTGAAGCAGAAGATGAATTAGCGGGAGAATTTAGAAGATTACACAACGCTGACTTAAGGGTCCTACACCCGGTAAATATAATTCAAGTTATAGCATTTATTAATTGGAGAAGTTTGTCGGGGGGTACGGTCAGCAAAGAACAACATAAATAAACAAAACCATATTTATTTATTTTATGCCGACGTTTCGACCTGAGTTTCAGGTCTTCATCAGGGCTATAGAAATTCAGGTCGAAACGTCGGCATAAAATAAATAAATATGGTTTTGTTTATTTATGTTTCTCTTTGCTGACCGCACCCCCAGACAAACTTCTCCAATCATTAATCTACGGTCAACTATCTACACCTCATTATAGCATTTATTATTAGATTGTAGCTCTATTTAGTCTATATAGTTTCAAGTACGGTAATTGATTTCACCACTACTATTCAGCAATGTCATTTTGTCGTTGATGTCTGATCTGCATTGGAGAGTGGAATGTACTTCCCAGGAGAATTGAAGTAGAACAGGCTTTTGATCGACTCTGAAACTCGGGATTGCTATAAAAGATCCCTAAATTCCAACCCCTACCCCCAAAATACTTCCTCATTATCCCTTCGACAGATTATTTCAAGTAAATCACACCACCGCTCATTCATCCTTCTTTCCTCAATGTGTTGGATCTCAGGGTAGTATCGTTGGTTCTATCCTTCATACAGTTTTTACAGCTGACATCATAATACTATCCTCACCATGAATGCCGATGACAGTCTATTATTAGTAATAATAATGATGAATGGTGCCAAAACTGGAGGATTAAAATAAATTCCAATAAATCCCATTGCCCAAATCGCATTTACCCTTCTTCACAAACACAAGACTTTCTGCCGCACAGTATCTTTTAATAATACCCCACTTATTCCTTTTGAACAGATACGTTAACTAGGACTACATCTGGACAAACGACTGACTTGAAATCCGCATACAAGACTGAAAAGACCGGAAACTACTTGTCGATTCCGACTTTTACAACACTTACTAGATAAACGGTATAAACTTCTAACTAATTACTTATAATGCTTCTTAGTTTGTCACAAATCAAAACATCCATCAGGACCTCGATTTTCCGTATTGCCAATAAGGGCAGAACCAGAAACCAATCCTTCTATGATAAACTTCCTAACCAACCAATTGTTTCTCTACTTCATTACCTGAAAGGCGTCTGAACAGAAGATGGCCTCGAGATCTCCTCTAGAAATGTTATTGGAGTTCTATCAATGGATACATCAAATTTAGTAGTTGTATATCTTTTAATATACTTGTAAATATCATGAAATAAATTAACAATAAAAAAATCTCACTACCCGTTTTATCTTTTCTTGTAACTTAATGGTTGAGAAGGTTCCTCTAATTTTCTTTCTACTTTAATTTATTGAAGTTATTAATTTCTGAATGCAGTTGAACGACTAGATCGTGATTATTCAGTATAATTAAAACGCGCAATTAGTAATCCAACGTAGAGAGATGATCAAAAATGGAAGAAGTTGGCATTGCTTTCGGGACAGCCTCATCAAAAAGATAATCCTATTTCTGCTAATGAGTCCTTGATGAGCTTTCAGTTGAAATCTCCTGATCATTCTTAATCTCGAGAACTGTGATTATAGTTTTGCCGCTGAAAATATAATTATTTACGGCAGTGTTAAAAAGGAGTACTTAGATATTTCTACAACTGTATCTAAAAAGTTCTGAAAATTTTATAAATTATGTTTTTCCGAATGAATAATTATGAACTTCAATAATTTAATGAGGTGAAGTGAAAATATTTCATCCATTTTTAACTTTCTTTAATTTGATTTCACTTAACTATAACAACGTTTCAGGACCATTTCCTCTTCATTGCGTACTGCAATCTACAATAACCAATCTCAAATTCTATAACCAACATAACACTATATTTTCTTTAATTTATTCATTGCTATTTACAATTATATTTACATAAAATTACGTCCACTAAGTTTGATGTAAGATCAAAATGGAGTGATAAAGGCACGTAGAGAAACTACCTACACTAGAATGTCTCGAGTCCATTTTCCTTTCAGACGCCTAAGAGGATTGTCAGAAATAGAAGAAGAAGCAAGGTTTGAAACGAGAGGGTTATGATGGTTAGGGAGTTTATAATATCTGTTTTAAGTTAGATCGGTTACACAAGGAACATCAAGGTCTTTATGGATGATTTTATTTGTGACAAAGTAATGAGCATTGAGGATTTTACGAAAGATTTTGGATTGTATTGGATGCGAGAGGAATTTGAAAGTTTAGTGGACCCCCAAAGTTCAACTCCGTATTTATTCGTTTGTCTAGATGTAATACAAAGTAGCGAAACTGTTCTACAGGGCTAATAGCAACATTATTAAGGTATACTTTAGAGCAACCTGTAGGTTTACGACGGCGGGTAAAAGTGATTTGATGGCATTTGTTGAGATTTATTTTAATCCTCCAATTACGACTTCATTCTTGGGATTGGAGAATTTGGAATGCAATCAGAGGGTTATTATTAACAGCGAGTACACATGTGTCAACGTAAGTGGTGAGGATACTGTTAGGATTGGTTGGGGTGTCAGCTCTATAGACTGAGTAGGATATGGGATCGAGGATACTACCTTGAGGAACACCAGCAGACTGAGGGAAGAGGGAGAATAGGAACCATTGTGGTTTACTTTGAATAACCAATAATTTTAAAATGAAAATACGAATAAATTAATTTTCTCAACATATTTCCTTATTTACTCTACACTATAATATACACTGTATTGCTGCATAAAATTGTAATAAATTCAAATTACATTTTTAAAATAAGGAAAATCTTAAAAAAAAAAAAAAAGAAAACTTCTTAGTTACAATCGTTCTGTTACTGCATTATTTGAAGTAACAAAATTTTTGAAAAGCATTATTTAGGTTAAAATGAGAAAGGGGTTAAAAAATCGATTCGTCACATGTGTGGATGAAGCGCAAATATTCGGCAATGGGAAAAGCAAATCCCTTTTAATACGTGAAATAAAACCCCTCAGGAATGACAAACACGAGGGCCAAAGCTAACATTGGACAGTGTTTTCTTCAATACACATATATTCGCAAATACTCCGATTCACGCCAGAGGCAAACGATATTTGGCAAACTATTGATCATAAGTACTTGTTCCCTATCAAAAATTATCATCTAACTATTCGATTTTTTTTCAACATAAAATTCTCCGATTTCTAATTAAAACCACTTTTTCGATGTTTCTCTATTTAAATAATTATTATTTATCAAATGTTTTTCTGTTCGTATTATGTTGAGAGAGAGAGAGAGAGAAAAAGAGAGTGTGAGAGAGAGAGAGAGAGAGAGAGAGATTTTATTGTAAGTATTATGAAAACAAATACAAGAAATCAAAAATATTTTTAACAAAATGTTAACTTCTTAAATAAATTTTTATAAAATTATATTTTATACCAAAAAAAAAAAAAAATGTGAAAATAAATATACATGTTAGTAGTGAAAACCTTAACCTCATTGAGGTTAAATTCGGCGTGAAGGGCTATTCAAACTTACCCTGTTACTGGGCTTCTAGGTTCATTATAAAAGGGCTTAAAAATTAAGATTTTTTTTTTACATCCTAACTTACCTAGTGTAATGAAGTGCAGAGGTCAAGTTGCTAAGTACTAAAATACGCCTTAAGCATTTTAAAACTTGCTTAAATAAACTTCTCATTACTCGTTCAAGATGTTAATGTATGAATAATGGAGCCTGAGATTCATCCTTATATATTTTCAGAACAATATATAATTTGCTATACAACGAATAATGTATACTTTTTTTTATTTCTCGTATAATGTTTTCCTAAATTTTTTGAGAATGGTTAACTGTATATAGAAGCACAAATTCATTTGATCCTATGCTCCAAACGTAATTTATTACTTATCCGACGTTTCGGCTAATAGGTCATTACAAAGGACACAATTGTAAAATCCTTAATGCTCCTTACTTTGTTACGAATCAAGTCATCCATCAGGACCTCGATATCTCATATGTTTCCGAATTGCCCAGAACCAGATACCAATCCTTCCATGATAAACTTCCCAACCATCCAAATCCACTTGTTTCTAATCTGGTTTCTCCTTCATTACCTAATAATCCTCCTAGGCATCTGAAAAGAAGATGGCCTGGAGATCTTCTCTAGAAATGTTGTTGGCGTTCTATCAAAGGGTAGATTCTCCACCATAGTATTTGTTTATAATAAGCCTTAATAGAATCAGTAATGATATTTTCTTATTCCTCGGTAAGAGACGAATCGGTTGGTGAACGATAACTGTGAAAAAAAAACGCATGCTTTCTCCCGTATGGAAAGAGAATATTTTGAAGAAAAAAAACTGCACGTAAATTGGTCCACTAATTCAAAAGTTTATTTTGGATTATTCCGTATTATTTTTATTATATTTTTTTAAACTTATTTATTCAGTCAAGTATATCTTTTAACCAACTTTTTATTATATTTTCCTTTAAATATATGTATTAGTTTTGTTTTGGTAAAATGTATTGATTTGTTTGTTTTACTGTGAACTGATCTACTGCTGTGACTAGTATTTCTCTGGTTTGATCTCACATCGCTGTCTAATAGTAAATTTGTTTAACGGGTCACTGGAGAGGGGGAATTCGGGAGAGTGAATTGGTCGATCAAATGAAATAAAAATTGTGAAATAGAAGGGACAAGAAAGAGATAGAAAAAAAGGAATAAATTGAAATATTTGTATTTAGTGTATAGACTGGAATTGATTGTAAAAGGAAACTGTCGGGAAAAAACTGATTTCTTTCTTTTTATTATATCATGTAAATATATGTAATTTATATATCTCCGGCAACGGATTGATTAGTATGCTGTGTGATGTAGCAACCCGATGTATTTGGGCAGCATGGAACAATAGAGAATGTCTCTCTCTAGATAAAAAAGATTTATATATTAAATATAAAAATAGAATAACAAGACTTCTGCTTAGTTAACTCCGAAAGGGACGATCTAAAATGTTATTTAGGAATCAATACTGATTCAACGGTAGAGCACACAATATAATAAAGGCAGTGGCTAGAAGGACCTTGAGGCCAACCTAACCACATAAAAAGTACCAGATTTATTTCCGCCTTCAGGAAGGAACGGAAGTCTTCTGAATATGAAACGAGTTCTTTTTTAACTAATCAATTATTGCAAAGCTAATTATGAATTATTCCTCTAGAGACAAAGTGTTTTCATGGTTTACTGGTTAACCTTGACCATGGTTTTCAGCAGAAAAACCTGAAAAATCTTTTTATTGCAAAGATCGTACAGGGAGCAGATAAGACCATAAGATTTAACATTTTTTCTGTATATTTACAGATTATAATGAGCTGTTATTAATAATATCTCCTTTAATAATATTTAATATCACTCCAATTGCACATTATTCAGTATGCCATCAAATATGACTATTTTTTTTTATGAGTTTAAACTGCAACACTAACTGAAAGAAAAATTATACGAGCCCAAGAGGAGAAAAAAAGCAGTTATCTCACCCCAATTTTTTATTACTGTAATGAAAACTATAATTACCAGTCTAAATGGATGAGTCTGCCAAGTATAGGTAGGGGAAATAAAAAATGGCGGCTGTTTTAAAATGAAAAAAAAAATTAATTTTTCAATCGGACCTCTATATCTTAAAAAGTAGTAACAACAATAGAAAACCTACGAGAACATCATTTAAAGTATAATAAATTTGCAAAAATATGAGCCCTAATAGAGTTATTTACGTTCAATAGTTCTCGAGATATAGCTTTTTAAGAAGCAACATTTCATAAAAATGTTTTACAGAATGTATTGAAAGATTAGTAGTTAGTGAATTTATTTTGAGAAATTTATATCTCAGGAACTATGTGACCTACAGATGTCTATTAGCACTCAAATGAAAGCTAGTTTAATGGGCTATAAAATAGTCTAAGGAGTTCATCTTTGCAAGAGTCGTAGTTTTAAAATAAATTGATTTATACTTTTTCGGACCAATTTTCATGTGCCAAATTTATATTTATATGCCAATATCCTAAAAACTACTACTGCTATGAAGATACGTGTCATAAACTACTTTATAGTAAGTTAAATTTCCTTTATTGTGAGTGGTGGCAGACATATGTGCGTCTTATGGTTCTAAACATATATTGTTTCAAAATCATCAAATCTGGATATACAGAGTTGACCCCTGGGGCTCCACTAAACCACCAAATTCCTCCCGAATCCAATCTTTACAGTCCAAAATCCTTAATGCTCTTTACTTTCTCACAAATCAAGTCATCCATCAGGAAGTCAATGTCTCAGATGTTGATTTGCCCAGAACAAAATACCAATCCTTCCATGATAAACTCCCAACCACACAAATCTACTTGTTTCTAGCCTGGCTTCTCCTTCACTACCTAATAATCCTCCTAGGCGTCTTAAAAGAAGATGGCCTCGAGATCTTCTCTAGAAATGTTATTGGAGTTCTATCAATGGGTAGATTCTCCACATGTTTGTATCATGTCACTATGTCACCTGCAGCAGATTTACTTATTGTATATATTTTTCTACAGTTGTAAATAACAATAAATAAATCATTAAAAACAAAACAAAAAAGAAACACTTTCAACTCTGTTCCTTAATAATAATCCCATCATATTCTTAAAAAACAATAAAAATATTGTTATTACCTTTGACTGAACCCTTTTCCGAAAAATCTATATCTCCCAAGGTCTTTTCCTCACTTTTTAATTTGAAAACCACAGACTTATACATACTTCCTTGATATCCTCCTACTTTCGTACGTAATATGTTTTCTTGATACTCGAAGCAGAACTAAAAGTTTAATAAATTGATTTATATGATTCATATTCTGGATTCAACGGTAAACCTTGGATTATATAAAGAGGAGGAAACCCGATCCTATTATGTAAAGAGCTGAAGGAAATGGCTTACAACTTAAACCTTTCTTAATATCCTTCTTCTACGTTATGCACCTTATTTTTTGTTACCCTCAACCTGTCCATTTATGACTAAGGCATGGTGGATTTTTATTCAATAGCATATTTTGTTTACGTGCCTTTTTTAAGCCGCTGGTCAACCATTCTGAATCAGTGTACCCAGATGCAGTTATAACAGTTTTATTTTGCATAATTGAAGATAAGTGCATATTTAGATTATTTTAGTAAGAAAAAAAATATAAATAATAAATTATAATGCAACAACAAAGACAAAAGTTTAGATTACAATAAAAAGTTCCTATTAATTTAATTAGTAATTCAATAAATAATATAATAAACGCTGAATTCAACAATTCACATTTCACAATATGTGTGGATTTTTTCGTTTTCCGAAATTCCAGTTCTCCTTCCAGTAGTCGAACCCAGTGAAAAGAGTCAGTTATTTCACTCCAATTTTTAATTACTTTTAAAAAATTTACTGGTAGTAATTGATGGGTCTGTCGTGTATAGTTACGGGTAATAAACATTGATAGCTGTTTCAAAACGTAAAAAATAGAAAAAATAATTTTTCATTCAGAGCTCCATACGTTAAAACTACTCATACAATTGGAACTTAATAGTACATCATTCATAGCAGAGTAATTTTACTAAATTATGAGCCAGTTAACGTTCAATAGTTCCTGAGATGTTTTTTTAAAAGCAAAATTTTATAAAAAAGTTTTGAAAAATCAGTAGTTAGTGAATTAATTGTGGAAAATCAATATCTCAGAAACCATGAGACATAAAAATGTCTATTAGCATTCAAATTGAAGCTAGTTTAATATGCATTAAAGTAGTATGATACTTTATGTAGTATACCACACAACTATCTCAACGAGTATTCTAAAAATTTAACTTTATGCTCAGCCCTCGAAGAATGGTGTCGTAATTGGAGAATTAAGATGAATTTCAACAAATCCTACCAAAGGACCTTTACTCTTCGTCGTAAACCTACCGAATACTCTACAGTTTCATTTAATAATGTTACTCCTACACATGTCAAACAGATCCGCTACCTTGGACAAACGATTAACCTGGAATCCTCACACAAGACTGAAAAGACAGGAAACTGCACGTCGACTTCGACTATTACAGCACTTACTAAATAAACGGTCTAAACTTCCAACATATTACAAAAGACTGATTTACATAGACTGTAATAAAGACAATCTGGACATATGGAGTTGAGCTTTAGGGCTCCACTAAACCTTCGTATTCCTCTCGTATCCAATCCTTACAATCTAAAATCCTTCGTAAAATCCTCAATGCTCCTTATTTTGACACAAATAAAATCATTCTTACACCTTAATGTTACATATGTAGCCTATCCAGCCCGAACCAATCCTTCCCTTCCATTATAAACTCCCCAACCACCCAAACCCATTTGTTTCTAACCTTGCTTCTTCTAACACAATCCTCCCAATCACCTGAAAAGAAGAAAGCCTCAAGACCTTCTAATGTAGAAATATTATTATAGTGCTGCCTTCTACTTTCTCCACATCCCTGTATTTTACCATTATTATCTAACATCAAATATACTATATATATTTTTATATAAATAAAGTTTTAAATGTCAATAAAAAGTGAAGAAAAAAATTAAAAGGTAAGGGAATCTCTAATACAACTTATGAACCATTAGTAAGAATGATATAAATGATGGTTTTTACTGTTTAACAAAATCATTGCTCATTATTAACTTATTATTTTAATTTTTTGTCAAAAAGAAGGAGAAAATATATTTTATTTTTATTTTAAATCATTTTCTCAGATCAGATATTATTATGAATGGGGGAAATGAAGGGTGAAATTGGAAAGATTCGCCTGATAAGATTTGCCCAACCGTGAATCGGGGGACACGGAAAAAGAGACTATGTAAATGAAAGTGGCTTCATTCCAGCCCTGTCTTTGGAACAATTTTTAGTAACTAGTAACATATGTATATTACTCTGATTATTCTAATTAAACTTAAAATAATTAATATATGTATATAAAGTTGACCGTAAAAATTGATATATAAGAAGATGGTCAGGGTTGCGGTCAAAAGGGAAACAAAAATAGTTTACAACTATTTATTTTCCGACGTTTCGTCCCACTTTGCAGGGCTTCATCTGGGCTGTTCAAAGCGGAAAATAAATAGTTGTAAACTATTTTCGTTTCTCTTTTTACCACAACCCTGACCATCTTCTTATATATTAAAATAATTAAAGTTGGGAGTGGATCAAGATCTAAAATGACATTTGATAAAAGCAGGGAATTGTATTTATAATGATATTTGGTATATTTATGTTTATTAACATTTATTTCAAATACACCACTCATTTTAATTTTTTGTTTATTTATTACCTTTATAAATCTAAATAAAAAAAAAATATCAACTAGCAATTTTGTTATGAATAGTTCAAAGGAAGGATAGGCATTTGTTGAACATAACATAGAATAATAGCATTTCTAGACTAAATTTTTTTGGGGACTCCTAAAAATATTATCGGAAGTTCAAAACGATTTAGTTTGGGTGGTTAGAGAGTTTATCATAGGATAAATGTGGGGTTCTTATGGATGATTTTATTAATTGCAAAGTAAGGAACATTAAGGATTTTGTATTGTAAGAATTATGTAAAAGAAGAATTCGATGGTTTAGTGGAGCACCAAAGTTCAACTACTCAAGTCGAAATAGGCAAATATTTTACATTTTGCTAACTAATTATTTTATCAACTGCAATGTATAAGTTGTAGTACAGAATTACGAAATTCAACGGAGATAAAGTGAAAAAAAACTTTATTGGTAAACAAATAGTACAATGAACATTATGACATGCTACAACTATTACTAGAACAGATCTTACAAGCTTGGGATTGATGGGGGTATATATAGGAGCTGTGGAGGGAGGTGGCTCAGAATTGTAGAGTCAGCAGGAATTGCTACCATAACTCAGTACTATTTGTTCGTAAATATGACAAAAGTTATTATAAATCAGCACAGTATGGCTGATAATTTGATTTCAACATTTTACTTTTGTGTTTTGTTTTTTTTGGGGCTGAGAAAATGAATCATGAAAGAAGTATCGTACAGAAATACAGTTTATCTACCTACGTAAAAAACAACAATTATTATTTAAAGGGCTAAAAAACTCACACTCAGGGAAACTAAAATAACATGGTTAATTAATAACAGTCGTTTTGAAATAAACAACTAACAAATTGAAAAACTCAAAGTTTATTATATACATTTGAAAGCTAAAGCTATTTTTCTACATAATCGCTATTCAAATTCAGTGGCACAAGTTTTTCAATACCCTCTCTGTAGAAATCTGCCGGCAGCAATTTCAACCGCTGGTTTACACCGGCAGGCAGTTCGGTGTCAGTATTTTTTAGTAGAAAATATACGAGAAGCAGCTCCAAAACACAGTAGTAATGAGCTTTCTTGCTGACAGCGTTTGCAAACACTGGAGAAAGGTCAGAGCTGCAGCCAGTCTCTGTTTCTTATGGTCTTCCGTTATGATTTTCAGAACCCACCGAACACAAAATTTGTGGTAACCAAGCTGCTCCACCACAATTTGATGCACCAAACTCCGTAAAATCTGGGGAAATGTTCCGACAGTTCTGTAATCGTGAAACGACGGTTGTCGCGACTTTTGTCACGATTTGCATTGCCAGTTCATCAACAAAAACCGAATCACATACCGCACCTAACAAGTGGCGGGATTTTTTACAGAGGGGGTATTGAAAAACCTGTGCCACTATATGATAAATGTCTCAATGTGAATGGCGATTATGTAGAAAAATAGCTTAAGAGTGTACCTTTCAAATGTATATAATAAACTTTGAGTTTTTCAATTTGTAAATTGTCAATTTCAAAACGTCTGTTCCTTTCTAGACAGCCCTCCTATGTCTGAAATTATTGCTAGAAAGGTATGTCTTCTACAATCGGTTCAAAATCCATGTTACATGGAATTCCACCCGACATTACGAGCGAGCGACTATCAACCCAAATTTGCCTCGTTCTGGAATTTCAGTGTTGGCCATACTTAATATACATAATTAAATACAAAAATAAAATGAAATAATAAGAATGGATATAATTGATACTTTTTTATTTGTTATTATTTTCGTTTTCATTAATCGTCTAACACCTTTTTGTGATTCTTGTTTATTTATATTTTTCAGTATACACATTAATTTTATTTTCTTTAATTTAATTTGTTCATTTTTAAATAAATTTTAACATAATTATATTTAACCTTAACTTAACGACTGACATGGAATCCTCATACAAGACTAAAAAGATAAGAAACTGCTCGTAGATTCCGACTATTGCAACATTTACTAGACAAACGGTCTAAATTGTCAATCCATTACAAAAGACTGATCTACATGACTATTATAAGGTCTATCTGGACATACGGAGTTGAGCTTTGGGGCTCCACTAAACCACCAAATTCCTCCAGAATCCAATCCTTACAGTCCAAAATCCTTCGTAAAATCCTTAATGCTCCTTACTTTGTCACAAATCAAGTCATCCATCAGGACCTCAATATTCCATATGTTGCCGATTTGGCCAGAATCAGATACCGTTCCTTCCATTATAAACTTCCCAACCACCCAAATCCACTTGTTTCTAACCTGGCTTCTTCTTTATTACCTAATAATCCTCCTAGGCGTCTGAAAAGAAGATGGCCTCGAGATCTTCTCCTCTAGAAATGTTATTGTAGTTCTATCAGTGGGTAGATTCTCCACATGTTTTTATCATGTTACTATGTCACCTACAGCAAATTTACTTGTTGTATATATGTGTATACAGTTATAAATATATCAATAAATAAATTATTAAAAAAAAAACCCTTAACTTAGTTTACTTTTGTTTCATGTCATTTACTCCCTTACTTTGTTATATTATTTTAGTTGGGTGTATCTTTTTGTAGCCCTTAAAAGCGCTGCAAATTGGGGTGAAACGTTGGCTCACAACAAATTATTTATTACAATTTGAGTGAGTCACTTTGTTTTATACACTAAACATAATCAACGATCTTCCAAAAAAGAAAATAAATTGGACCATGAAGCCACCAAGCTGTCTTCGACGAACATTGATTTGTAGAACTGATTAATTTATTTTGATTAGTTGATGCCAAGCCCTAAGTTAGGAACAGACTAGCCCAGGAACTAATCAGAAATGGAAATATTCCATCCTCTTGTCATTTAGATCGTGGAATTGGGAGGAATGATTAATCTTAAATTAGCTAATTATTGTATTCAACAATTTGGATTTCTAATTAGCTTTCTACTTTACATCACAATAATTGAAGAAGAAACTACTTACCCAAGTTATAAAATATTCGGAATAGTACACTTGCAAATCAGCGAGAAAGGTTCTCTATGTTCAATTGAAATATATTATTTTAATTTAATCCTTAATTACAAGTGAAAAATAATTTAGATTAGATAAATAAGTACATAAGATGTATTTAAGTATTCTATATATACATTTTTTTTATTTATACCTGTAAATGGACTTTACAATCAGCAAATGAGATGTAATATTAAGGCATGGCATGAGTTGGCATGAGGGAGACAGCACCCAGTGGTGCATCCTTCTGATGTAAGTAAATTATTGGATTACAGTAGGAGTTCCCTCATCCAACTCCTCTTCAGCCTACGCCGAGCTACGTCAGGGATGTCAAGTGTTGCCATCTGTCGTATAAATTTTTTGAAATGTCCATTTACCGTGTTGTGAAAACGTTTGTAAGTCATATGAATGTAAGTCGGAAAGCGTAGGTCGGTGTGAATGGTCTCGTTTGAAACGTAGAGTGGTGAGTTAGATATCAGTCTTAAAAAACGCGATTGAAAAGTTTGTATTTTCTGAATATGTATCTTTTTAGCAGGTCTATGAATTTGCCAAGCATAAGTCCATATGGTTTTAAGTAAGTAATTTTATACGTTAAGTTTCTGTCTGAGGGACAATGTAGAACCTCTGAGTAGTATAGAATATAATTGTCAGCCGGAAATTTAGCGTTTTACGTTTCTATCTCGTTTGGAGTTAAGCGACTGTCTGGTGCAGCGGTGCGGTTCGAATCCGGCCTCGGGAGTCGACTATAAGTTTTATGATGGTCCCATGAAATGAAAACCTGTTGAAAAGGTTGGTAACCTATATAAATAAAACATAATGTTCGTTGGTTAATTATAAAATTATCATCAAATCTCCTACATAAAGTTTTTATTTGAATAAGGAAAAACTACCAAAAACCGTTGAAATCGGATAATTTTAAGCAAATGTATGACATACTAATTAAACGTTTTGTTTATATTTTTGAAATTGCTGTTGGAGAATTGGCAACTAAAATATTCAATCTTTATGTACTGGGTTGTAAAATAAGTTCGAAGCGTTTTTCAATATTTCAATTTAACCCCGTATGTTTACTCGGTCAATAATGTTTAAATATTTTAAGATTAGTTAAGATGTTTTATGCATCAGTTTCAACCGAGATTATTTATTTTCAAGTGGTATTCTGCTTGCTCAAAATGGAATAGAAAAAAAATCATTTTCGTCATTTAATGATTTTTTATTTCCGAAAAGTGTGATCCCCCACCCACCCTATTCACCAGACCTTGAATCAACAGATTTTCACTTATTTCGGGCCCTTCAAAACTCTCTTAACGGGAAACACTTTAATTCGTTCGAGGACTGCAAACCGTACGTAGAGGAGTTTATTGCGCAAAAATCTGAGAAATTCTGTGAGTGCGGAATCAAAAAATTAGCTGAAAGAACTAACTAGGTCAAACTGGGTAACTAGGTCAAAATGGGTCATATATAATTGATTAAAAATATTTACAAGAATCTGAAGTTTTTATTAAAATCACCAGTAAAAAACGCTGCGAACTTATTTAAATTTAATACTTAAATTTAGCAATAGCTAAGCATTGCCGGGTTAGCTAGACCTACAATATATTTTATGAACTCCAAATTTAAATTTAGATATTACTCATAAATATTTATAACACATGAATGCAATAGCAAGGGCTAGTTTGAATAAATGAGTGAACTGTATATAGAACTTAAATGATTGATTAGTAATATGATTAACCCTAAATTAAAAAAAAAGAACAAGGCATATTTGACCCAATAAAATGAAGTAAAATGAAATGAATCGTTGTTCAGTCTAAATAAAACTAAAAATAATTTATTAGAAAGATCGTTTATTGACCGTGTGTAAGCAATAAAGGGAAGATGGTCCGAGCACGATGAAGATAACTCAAATATTAAATGAACTATATATTGTAAGCCTACGTTTCGCTCCAGTTTGCTCTGATTCGTCAGGAGTTAAAAAGAGACAAATAACTAAAATAATGTTAAAAAGTAAGAGAACAAGATAACAAGAAATAAGAGTGATGAAAATAATAATAATAATATAATATATAATAACTGGATTGAAACTTCTTTACAGACGTCATATAATTCAAGAAAAAAGTCAATTATTTTTATATATATAGTATTTTATATTAGAGTAAATTGATTTCCCGACACGAGATGAAAAAGCAGTTGAAAGAGGGGGAGGAGGCAACTCTTGTCAATCCTAGGAAGAAATTTTTTATATTGTAATAGGAGAGTGTGAGCTTAACAATCGCTGCAGTGCTTTTTTTTATTTTTTTATTTTATAGTCTCGTTTCGCAATATAAAAAAAAAATTCCTACTAGAATTGACTTGAAAATATCTATCTGCCTTTTCTAACTACTATTATTATCATTCTGGAACTAATATTTTCTCCCTTAACTCTCTGGGAACCTCTACCCCACATATAATATATAATATAATTTATACTGTTGAACCATAATAAATATATTTCAAAATAAATTTTATAAAAACAACTTAATAAATTTTTTTCTTATCTAAAGGCTACTACACGCTGTCACCTAAGATTTATACGCACATATAATATATAATATAATTTATACTAGTGAACCATTATAAATATATTTCAAAATAAATTTTATAAAAACAACTTTATGAATTTTTTTCTTATCTAAAGGCTACTACACGCTGTCACCTAAGATTTATACGCACATCTAATATAATTTATACTAG
>NW_027108767.1:70316-74096 GCF_000696795.3 Halyomorpha halys | reverse complement strand
ATAGATTAATTAAAATTTGAAAATACACTTTTTTTCGTAGCCTTTATTTTATCTAATATTCCATTTTATCCAATTCATGTTATAGGAGTACTAAGAATTATATTAAAATTATAAATAGTTTCTATATATTTAGAAACTCTAATAGTACCATAACTTGGTGAAAAAAGATAAGTTATTTCACCCCAATATTTGATTGCTTTAATGAATACTATGTATAATTGCTGTTCAAAATTGATGAGTTTGCCAAGTATAGGTAGGGGGAATAAAAAATGGCGGCTGTTTCAAAACCTTTTAAAAAAATTAATATTTCATTCGGTGCTCTATAGAGAAATGTTTTATTTGGCCATTCTATCCAAATACATTGTGTTGCATAAAATACAGGGTACCATCCAATCCATAATTGGACATATATACATCACAATAGATTAAAATTTTCAGTTTTTCTAGTATTATCTTCAATACACTAAATACAATACGCTTAAATAATTTTTTAACAATAAAATATTTTTATTTTTTAAAACCACCAACAACACAGGAAAACCCAAGAAAACGTAATTTAAAATCATTTGCTAATCTATTTTTTTTTTATTATGTTTTGAACAGCCGCTATTTTATATTCTACCAAACGTGGTAGAATGATCAACTTTGATTGGTAACTCCACATAGGTTTCATTACAACCATCTCAGGACACTGCTGATGTACGGCTGTAAAGTCTGGGGAGCGGCATCCTTTACGAAAAGGAAAAAACTACAATCTTTTCAAAATAAAGTCCTAAGAATAGCAGTTAATGCTCCTTGGTTCATAAGAAATAGCCAATTGCATTGCGAATTACAGATGGAGTCAATAGAGGATTATATCAAAAAACGGTTCATGAAGTTCCACTCCCAGTTGTCGACAGTTAAAGGAGCAGTGACCTACAACCTGGGAAACCCAACCTCAACCCGAAGACTGAAGCCCAGACTGCTGCAGGACAATCTGTTATAAATTTTAATAAATCTAGAATTAATTCATAGTCACACTACCTCTATTTTACTTTTTATTATTACTCTTTTTATTTATTCATTATTATTATTGTTTTCTATTATCTTCTCTCGTCCCTTTTTCAAATTAACTTGTTTCTTTTTACTATTAGAGGGCAATTGTTTGTCTGTACCAATATCATTATTTTTTATTATTAATTTTATTTTCCTCTTTTATGAAGAAGCATTATTATAATCTATTTATTTATTTTTCTTCTTTTAATAATAACATTGTATATAGTTAGGGGAGTCTTTTGTACGAGACTATACCCCCCCCCCCATAATCAACTGTTAAACAATATACATATAATATAACTTATATGTTATAAATTGTAAATATCAATAAATGAATAAAATAAAAAAAAAAACATTTCCTTGATTTATCTTACACCTTCTCCTTACTCAAATCATGGACTATCTTACAGTCACCAAATCCGAAAAAGGTAATTCGACTGTAGTGAACAACATGAAATGTTAATTTCTAGTTGTTCAGATTAAATTTTTGATAATATATATCACAGGAAGCATAACACGTACATATGTCTGCCAGCATTTGATATACATTTTTCATAATATCCACATATAAATTTTAGATATTATCAGAAGTATTAAACCCCTGATTGGCTTACATAGGTTTATAAAACATGTATATACATATTATGGAAGTAACATAATCATTACCTTCTTCTATTAATTTAATCAATCTTATTATTTATTGATAAATATTACAATCTACCACCACTTTGGGAAATGAGTAATAGTTATTTGTTAAATGAATACAATCATAACAAAACAAAAGAATAAAAAAATAAAAGGAATATAATTGAACTATGAACTATTATTACTTTTTGTAGATAAGGATCAGCATCAAATTTCTCTAATTCTTCGCTTCACCTACAAATCATTCAAGTGATTTCTTCATAGCACAATACACGTTAGAAATAAATATTCATTTAATAATTAATGTAGTATTACTTATTCAAATTCAAATATAAAAAGTATTTACAATTGTACTTTTTATATTTATTTTTGTACTTTCTAAAAATATTTCCATATCATTTATCAGGTACGAAAAAAAAATATGAACAAGAAGAAATAAGAAATAAAATGAACATATGCTAAGATTAATGAAAATAAGTAAAATTTTGAAGTAATAAATAAAATAATAATAATAAAAGAAAAAGATAAAGTAATTAATTACATTTATACTATTAAGTACACTATTTTCCTTTTATTAAAATAAAAAAAATCAAATTTTATTGATTTGAATAAGTAATACTACAGTAAATAATAAATAAAAATTTATTTCAAAAGTGCAATGTGTAACGAAGATATTGTTGTAATTATTTCTAGGTAAAGCCATAAATGGGAGAAATTTGAGGCTGATCCTCATCTCATCTGTGGCGCCACCCAGTGGCAACTCTGGCCATTAATCAACCTTTTAAAAGGTCCCCGGGTGATAAATTTGAGGTGAAATTCACGGCGACGAAATTAAAAGATTAATTACTAAGAAAATACCCTAGGCCGTCTCAGCTGAGGATTAATTTAAAAAGATCATGAAGGAACATTATGAGGAAAAAAACTGATGATGCATTCAAACTCATAAAATATAATTATTATTATTATTATTATAAATCATTTAATGACTATTTTTCATAAACGTTCGAACTCCTGTTGTTTATTATCATCAAGATGTATTTTAATAAGTATAGGACTTAAGTCTGGTCAATTGTGATTAAAAAATTATTACCTCTTCTGGGGTACATATAATTTTTATATTGCATATAATATTGGGTAAGTGAAAGTGTGAGGGCCATTTTTAGCTCAGGTGGTTAAGGTGCAGGTATTTCCATCTGGGAACTTCGGCGGCGCCAGTTTAAAGCCGGCCTGTTGTGTTGACTTTTTTCATTGCTATGGTGGTCCACGTAATGAAAGCTTGATCCTTCACCATGGTTAGAACAGGTTGGTTACCTCTAGATAACCCTCGAATCCCCCCCCAAAAAATCCCTAAATTGTTTAAATATTCTTTAATGCTCATGAATTTCTATATTATTTGTCAACTTTTTTTTTTTTTTGAAAAATACTGTAAAACTTAGTTACAAGACTTATTTAAAAATTAAATATATCCATAGTGAATTAATTTTAAACAAGATCTATGCATGATTTTAGTTTAAATTTCTCGTCTCTGACTTAAAATTAACCATATAGTTAATAATTTATGATATACGAGTATAAATGTCTTCGAGTATTTTTCTCTTGAAAGTATTATTTTCTCTATGTAAAATTATTTTCTAATCAAAATCAAAACTATGTTTATTTTCGGATGCTTGCTGCACCAATGATCCTTTATGTGTTTTTTTCCCTTATTTTTATCTTCATCATTGTGCTCATAGATTCTCTTATCCTATTATTGCTTTGTTTCACCTCAATTCAACACACGGAATTTTATATATTAGTAGTCATAATTTTAGATTTTAGTTTATTAATTGACTTTAGACATCATTTGTTTTTTTACAGATATTTATTGATTAGTACTACAATCTGCCACAACTTGGGCAATGATTAATAGTGATGAATGATAACATTCATACCAAAATTACAAAATAAATAAATTTTTAAAACATTTATTGAAAATTGAATTTATTAAGTGATAGCTAAGTTCCTATATGTATATAAATCGAAACATAATTAAACTATTTACATGAAGTAGTAAGGAGAAAGAAAATCAAGGAAATAAATAAATTGATTATATATTATAAA
>NW_027108767.1:62692-69780 GCF_000696795.3 Halyomorpha halys | reverse complement strand
TTATGTCATTATGATCAAATTTACTTGTAGTATTTTTTTTATACAGTTGTAAATATCAATAAATAAAAAAAAAACCTAAAAAAGAAACAAAACAAAAAACAGTTAACTGTACGGTGGTAAAGAATAACTAATTTAAAAATACATAATAAAACAAGAAAGGCAAACAGAAAACTTTGAAGTTTATTCTATGTGATTGAATTGGTATCGACTTCCTCTAAAGCTAATATTACTGTTTTATAAATCTGACCCGAATAGCATATCCAGGGAAAAGAGGAAATATATGTACTTAGATTAAATATCCAATGATATCAGAAAATCCTGGAAATTGAAATATCTCCAGTAAAATAAAGTTACAATATTTTATTAACAAGCTAATAAAATACGACCCACCCTTATATTGGGTGTCTTGTTACTCCTAACCAATGCGAAACCTATTTTATTTGAATTTATCGTAAAATAAAAAGGAATAAGCACAAAGATGTTAAGTAATTTTTACTGCAGGCCGCTTGTAGCCGAGGTGTAGGTGTCATATAGTACAAGAGCCGGGAAAAGGCAGTTATTTCAGATAATTTTTTTTTATTAATTTAACGAAAAATATGTATAATTACTATTCAAAATTTATAATTCTACCAGGTTTAGGTAGGGGGAATAAAGAATGACTACTGTTTTAAAAACGTTTACAAATAAATTAATTTTTCATTCAGAACTATATATATTCAAAACTACCAAAAACACTGGAAAAATTAAGAGAAACTCATTTAAGAGTAATTTTTCTAAAATATGAGCCCTAACATTTCTATTTACGTTCAATAGTTCTCGAAGTTTATTTTTTTAAAAAGCAACTTTTCATACAAATGTACTGAAACATTAGAAGCGAATTTATTTTGAGAAATCTATATCTAATCATGTGACGTATAGATGTCTATTAGCACTCAAATTAAAGCTAGTTTAATGTACTATAAAGTAGTTTATAACCTTTATCTTCGTAGGAATAGTAGTTTTCATGATATTTGCTATAATAAATTGATTTATAGTTGTTCAGACAATAAGTTTTTTGATTTATGAAAAACTTCATTTCAGAAACCATTGGATGTGCAGATGTTTGCCAGCGCTCAAATTAAAGTTAGTTAAATTTAATACAAAATAGTTTATTATGTTTATCATTGTAGCAGTAGTAGCTTTTATGAAATTTGACAAAAGAAACTCACAAAATGTTAATTTATAGTTATTCGTATAAAATGTTGAATTTTTGAAAAAATATATCTCTAGATCCATAAGGCGCAAATACGTCTGCCAACACTCAAAATAAAGGAAATTTAACTTACTATAAAGTAGTTTATGACACTTATCTTCGTAGGGGTAGTAGTTCTTATGATATTCATATATGAATATAAATTTGGCATAAGAAAATTTGTTTGAACAACTATAAATTTATTTTAGCAAATGGCATGAAAACAACTTTTTTTGCGAAGATAAACAACTTTATATCCCATTAAACTGGATTAAATTCGAGTGCTAACAGACATCTGTACGTCGAATGGTTTTGAGATATAGATTTCTCAAAATAAATTCACTAACTACTGAACATTTTTATGAAATATTGCTTTTTAAAAAGCTATATCTCGAGAACTATTGGATATGAATAGCTCTGTTAGGGCTAATATTTCAGCAAATTTACTCTTATTTAAATAATGTTCTTTCAGATTTTCTAGTGTTGTTGGCACTACTAAAGATAAAGAGCTCCGAATGAAAAATCATATTTTTTTTAACGTTTTCAATCAGCCCTCATTTTTATTCCACCTACCTATATTTAGTAGACTCATCAATTGAGTCTAGTAATTAAAAACTGATCAGAATTTTAGAAAAAAAATTATCCCACGTAAAAGTTTACATCATTATCAAAATTTATATTCTGAGGTTCGGAAGTAAAATATCCAATAAAATTTTAATAAAATATAAATCATAGTGAAATTGAAACTCTTTTGTAATAAAAATTAATACTTATTTCTTGTGCCTGATTATGAGTGTTTTTTTTTTACCTTGTGCCTGACCTGTTTAGAAAAAGGAATAAGTGGGGCAGAAGCCCTCATTGGCACAACTCCAGAGTATTGTCCTTTAAACAAAGGAAATCCCGAGACCATTTTCTTTTCAGTCGTCATAGAGGACCATCACGATTACGGGGTCCATTGTGAAATAGAGAATATTAACACCACTATTTAATTTTTGAATGATAAAAATTATAATATTTATAATTCAATTTCGTATTGATGATACCTCTTGGTTTGCTTAAATAGTGACACATCTGACAAAAAAGGTAGGTTTTTTTTTTAATTGGACTTAATCAAAAGATATCACCGTAGATTGATGTTTTAAGTAAAATTATTTGTTTATGCTAGATGTGCCTAAAAGCAACGATGTTTAAACATGTATATAAAATTAGCAAACCAACATCCGAAATCCCACAATATAAAATAACACATACAAAAAGATAATTTACACTGGAAATTAAAAATAAAAATACAAAAAATAGTGAAGTTTTAAGTTTCACAATCTTATTTTTTGAATAAGAGTTAGCCAGAAACGAAGAGGAGAACAAAGTTACTTATTTCATCCCAATTTTTAAATACTTTTATGGAAACTAAGTATATTTACTAGTCAAAATTGATAACTCTGCCAAGTATAGTTAGGGTGAATTCAAAATGGCTGATGTCTCAATCTGATAAAAAAAAAAAAAAAAAAACCCATGTCGTTAAAACTACCTACAACACTGGAAAACCTGATAGTACATCATTTAAAGTAGAGTAAATTGACTAAAATATGAGCCCTAACAGAGATATTAACGCTCAATAGTTTCCGAGATATAATTTCTTTTCTAAATTAACGTTGATAAAAAAACTACTGAAAAATCAATAGTTAGTGAATTATTGTAGGGAGCTAAATTTCAAAGACCTGTTAGAACTGTTAGAACTTAAATTAAAGCTAGTTTCATGTGCTATCAAGTAGTTTATCTTATCATTTATCTTCCTAGGAGTAGTAGTTTTCATGATCTTTTCCAAAATGATTGTTAATTTATAATGATGATTCAGACGTAATTTCGATTTTTTTGTCTTAACTCCTTTATTGAAAATATATATAACAATATTAATATATACCTGAGTATTAAAACAAGTAGCGGTTGCCCTTCCTTTGCAATATGGCATTATAAGGGGTTGGGCTGGGTCCGCTGAAGGCAGGGGTTACAATATTGGCCCAGGAGCCGCTGGCCGGGGGTAAAAAGAACAGGAAGGGCCGCTTCATTGGGGGATAAAAGGTAGGATGGCTACAGGCTGCAGAGCCCGAAACCCTTCCCTCGGTGAGGACGTCGACCAAGGGGACAGTGCTATGCCACCTCCCGGGTCTTGGTGGAGGAGAGACCTCACTGAACAGCGGGTTAGCACATGCCTCAGCCCATCAAAAAACTTGATCAATATGAACTCCGGTACAGAGGGGAGCTGGAGCTGATCATGGATAGCACTGTTCCAGGCTCGTTGGAGTGAAGTTCCTCGCACTATTCGCCGAAGTAAGGAATTCTGGAAACTCTCCAGCTTTTCCAGCGTGGTCTTGAAGAGTCGCAGGAGCGGGGCACCATAGAGCAGAGTCGGGCAGATGTTTGCTTTAAATCTTCAACTTGAGCCGAAGTGAGATATGCTGTGAAGTGAGCAGGTGGTAGAGCCTGTAGGATTTCGACCTGACCAGTTTGAGTCTCTCCCCAACGTTTTTCGTTTCGTAGTTTTCAGTATACATTTTATGAAATGTTGCTTTTTACAAACCTACATCTCGGGAACTATTGAACATAAGAAACTCTACTAGGGCTAATATTTTAGTAAATTTACTCTAATTTAAATGTTATTGTATTTAATTTCAAATATTGTATAGAGTTCCAAAAAGATTTTTTTTCTTTACATTTCGAAACAGCCGCTATTTTTTATTCGCCTTAATTTGTATTATACTAGACATGATAATCAAATTTGACTTGTAACCGTGTATCATTTTCATTAAAGTAATCAAACATTGGGTTGAAATGTCTGATTTTTTTTTCCTCCGGACTCTTGTACTATTAGCATAAAGTTAAATTTTAAGAATGATTGTAGAGGTAGTTAAAAAAATATTGTTTTGGATTAGGAATTTTTCCTTTCTTTATTTTCAAGCAATGGTTGCAGCATAATTCTACCTTATAATAGTTAAAATAATAAACATAGGTAACTAATCCTCAAGTCATTATGAGAGAGGTAATAAACTTCCTTGAGGTTAGCGAGGTATATCTTCCGAGCAATTGATTACAGTCACTATCTGCACAACAGTATGTAGAGATAGGAGCTCTTATCTCATTGATGTTAATAATATTAACGAGGCTCAGCCAACCTTGTGCCTTGATAACAGAAACTCTTGTGGTCAGCTACGTTTTCCTCAGTACTACATTGTTGTTAAGATTATACATTACTAGCAAACAAATCGAAAATTAAACAAACAATTGCTCTCTAATCAGGAAAAAAAAGTTAATTCCAAAAAAGGACGAAGAGAAAAAAAATATAAATAATGTGAATAATAGAATTAATAAATATAGAATTTTAACAGAATGTCCTGCAGCAGCCTGGACTTCAGTCTTCGGGCTGATGTTGAGTTTCCCAGGTTGTATGTCACTGCTCCTTTACTGTTGGTAAATAGAAGTGGATCTTCATGAACCGTTCCTTGGTGTATTTCATTTCTTCTCATTTTATCTCTCAAATATTTTATCATTTTCCTGTAGTTTTCTAATCTTTTATATTATCTTCTAAATCATTCATTTTATATTAAATATAGTTTTCCTTGATTTTTTATTGGCCATATTTTATTGAATATTCACATTTTCCTTCTTTTTTGTTCTCTTCTATTTACAGGAATATATATATATATTTTTATTGAATGTAATTTACAACTATGTGTGAACTAGTAAATATGTGGAATGTTTCATTTACACTTGAAAATCATGGGAAGGAACCACTCATTTGTGGTACTTCAAGCATTAATGTAAATTAGAAGGTCCCATGGCCATATTATTTTCAGACGCCTTGGAGGGTTATCAGGGATTGTTTGGATCTTATTCGCTAGACCAATCTCCAACAGATTTCCATCTGTTCAGGAATTTGGACAACTTCCTTTTAAGTAATTTTTTTTAAATGATTCTTAGTTAAAAACGCATATGATGACTTCATTTGTTCACAAAACCATGCTTTTCTTTTAATGAGTTGAAAAGTTGATAACAGGTTGAGGAAAATTTATAGAAAATGTTTACCCTTATTTTGAGTTTTATTTCTTTGGTTCTTATGTGTGATTCTTTCCCTCCTTTTCTATCCTTTACCCTTTCTCTCTTTTTTTCTTTTCCTTCCCTTCTTTTTCCCATTCATATATTTATTTCAACCCAATGTGCCTTTAACACAATAATGGATAAAAGAGTTATAGAGCTATGAGAAGATTCATGAAAGATAACTAAGTAACAAATATAAATAAGAAAAATTCCAACAAACTATGGTAAAATTAATATACAATAAATATTAAAATATTAAAAATGTATACAAAAAAATAAAAGTTCTATTATAAGTAAATAGGTCTCATATGATAGCAAATTTACTCTAATTTATGTGATTTCCTATTATGATTTTTATGTTGTAGCAAGTTTTAAAGAAATGGAGCATCGAATGAAAATTTTTTTTTTTTTTTATATATTTTTAAACAGACGCTTAATTCCCAATATATTCGGAATAGTCAAAAATTTGAAATATTTTTCACTAAAGAATTAAAAATTTAAGGTGAAATAACTTATATATTTTTTCTCAGCGGGGAAACTTGGACTAAAACGTGCGCTAAACCTTAAAGAGGGTAATATTTTGTTTGAAATTTACCGCCCCCCCCCCATCATGTTCCCTCTATTGTCCTGCCTTGAAAACAACCCTATTACATAACAAAAGAAAATATCAAATTTCATTTCATCCCACCTTTCACCTTGGCGGCTTCTTAGTAGTACTTAACCTTGCATTATTGTTCAACATTATTTCCTTCAAACAAAACACATAATAAGGAAACTTCTAATTACCACAAAGGTGAGTATAACTACTCAAACATACTTGATTAGTCATAGGTTTGTTCCAAAGAACGATATGACAGAAAAACATTTTTATATAAAATACATTTATATAATCCTTGACTCTCTGGGAATCATCCACCATCTCATGCATGTTAACAGATGAGGATAGGGATCATCCAGAGGAAGGATGGCATATATGGCACAAATTTTGTATATAATTATTTCTCCTATATCTATTATTACTTTGATATCAAGTGCATATTTATTAATTGTTATATTTGTTTATTTTATATTGATTAATCTTTTTTTCTTGATATTCATGTCTGTTTATGATTATCACTTTTATATTTATTAATTTTAGCTTAATGTATTTATTTACTTTTTTGTTGCTTGTATATAAATGGAAGTGCGGGTAGCCCTCGGGTAAGGAACGTGGCTACTAACTACAAGTATCCGAGTTCGAATCCGACTGGGCTGACAATTGTTTTCTGTTACACTGTAGCCGTGAATCAACTCCTGTGGGTTCTGGAGTTCCCACCCAGCCTCATAAACTAAGTATTGGGTAGAAATTTGTTGTAGATAGAAAAAAAAAATAAAAAATAGAAGTTGAGCGTGGTTCTGACCAAATCACCTCCTTGCACAACCGTTGGTCTAGTAACAGTACTTCCTTATAAAGTACTGAACCCCTGACCCTTCATAGGTTGTAGCGTACAGATTTTAATTTTTTTTCTATATATTATATTTATATTTTATATAAACTGATATTTTTAATTTTAATTGGATATAATTGTGGACGACCACGTTGGATTTTAAGGACATATATTTTAGCTATAGACGCTTAATTCCCAATATATTCGGAATAGTCAAAAATTTGAAATATTTCTCAATCTGATAAAAAAAAAAAAAAAAACCCATGTCGTTAAAACTACCTACAACACTGGAAAACCTGATAGTACATCATTTAAAGTAGAGTAAATTGACTAAAATA
>NW_027108767.1:43184-62642 GCF_000696795.3 Halyomorpha halys | reverse complement strand
TTCGGGAAAGAGAGCAAATTATAAAATTAAAAATAATATAAAATATATACTCATATATAAAGAATGATAAAAAAAAAATTAAAATATGACAGGTAAAAAACTGTAGCATTTCATTAAAAAAAATGTATACTGTGCAATGATGTGATCTTTACTATCAGCTTCAATTTATTCTCATTTAAATAGTTTGACGGAGCTTAAATTAAAAAAAATTTAAAAAATCTTATTTTAAAGTACCTTCATTTTTTTCTAATTTCATATAATTGCATATAATTAACCATTTTGCATTGCTAAAAATAATAGAAACAATATAAATAAGAACTAAAACAGAATTTAATAATTAACTAATTGAGAAATAGACACAGCAGAGCAGCTTAAAGACAGGAAAATCAAAGTCGCATGAAAAGTTGATATTTATTGTTGAAATATCGAGAAACTCAAAAGTACGAATTTTTATTTTAGCAAGTATAATGAAAACTTCAAATCCTACTAAGATAAACGTCATAAACTACTTTATAGCCAATTAACTAGCTTTAATTTGAGTGCTAATAGACATCCTTATGGTTCCTAAGTTGAAGATTTCCCAAAATAAATTCACTAACTCATTTTTCAGCATATATTTCATGAAAAGTTGCTTTTTAAAAAACACTGTTTAGGAAATCACTGAATATAAACAGCTCTTAGCTCAGCTCATATTTGAGCAAATTCACTATAATTTAAATAATGTGTGGATTAGGTTATCTAGTTTTGTTGGAAGTTTCGAAGATATGGAGCAATGGATGAAAAAATAATTTTATTAAGATTTTGAAACAGCTGACATCTTTTATTATTCCTAACTAGACCTGATAAACTCATCAATTTTAACAGGTATTATACGTAGTTTAGCAACTGATTTTTTAGTATATATTTCATGAAATGTTCCGGGAACAATTAAACGTAAAACCTCTATTAGGGCTTATATTTTAGTAAATTAAATCTTCATTAATTGATTTTCTCTAAGGTTTTAAGTGTTGTGGCTAGTTTTAAGGATATGGTGCTACAAATGAAAAACTATTTTTTTTTTAACGCTTTGAAACAGCCGCAATTTTATATTTCCCCTACTTGTACTTAAGACTTACCAATTTTGACGACTAGTGGTAATTATACTTAATACTTACTAAAGTAAAAAATTGGGTGAAATAATAACTGCCTCTCCCCCCCCCTTCGGCTCTTGAACTATAAGTGATTAGTGAAATTTGTATGATAGGGCTCATTCCCCCAAATGTTATTAAATTTTAAATCTACAATGCTTACCACTTTTCCAACCACCCTTATGCTATATCAGTAAAAAAAAAAGTCTTGCATATCTTGTTTAAACTAGAAACTTAACTCCGTAAGCGGACGAACTTAAAAAAAAAAATACCCAGTAAAAAAGTAGATAATCGCTTGGACAAGGAGCTGTTATTCAAATGTAGGTGGCAATATATTTTTAGAAAATCCGATCTAAATTTCATGAAGGATTTAAATATTGAGAATAATACCTTAGCAACTTGGCGTTTAAGGAGAAATATGCCGCCGACAAAGAGGTATAAAAAGCTAGAGCGTAAAAAAGAAGATGGATGATTAGCGTTTTCCAGAGGAGCCTTCTAAATATAAAAAGAGAAGAGTCCGGATAACGTCAGACCTCTTCCCTCTCTTCAGATTGTTGTAGCTTAATATTTTAGATAATTACTTAACATCAAGTATCATGGTTTATTTTAATTTATTCTATAACAATATTTTTTTTTTATATTTATTTATTGATATTTACAACTGTATAAAAAATACAACAAGTAAATTTGATCACAATGACATAATGATATGATACAGGATGTAGATAAACTACCCAGTAGTAGAACTCTAAAAACAGTTTACAATATAAGATCACGAGGCCATCTTCTTTTCAGGCGCCTCGGAGGATTGCCAGGAATGGAAGAGAAAGCAAGGTTAGAAACTAGTGGGTTAGGGTGGTTAGGGAGTTTATTATGGAAGGAATAATATCGGGTTCGGGCTAGATCGGTAACATAAGAAACATTAAGGTCTTTATGGATGGTTTTATTAGTAACAAAATAAGGAGCATTGAGGATTTTACGAAGAATTTTGGATTGTAAAGATTGGATACGAGAGGAATTACAAGGTTTAAGCTTAACCCCAAAGCTCAACTCCGTATGTCCAGATGGGCCTTATTATTGTCATGTAGATCCATTAAAATTTAAAAAACATTAAAACTGTACCTCTACAACCCATGAAGGGTTAGGGGTGCAGTACTTTGTAAGGAAGTAGTTACTAGGCCAACGGTCGTGCAATGAGGTGATTTGGTGAGAATTAGGAAATTAAGGGGACTTTATTGAGGCTAGTTAGACCCTGCAAGGCTTCCACAGCCAAAGGGCTGACTCACGGCTAAAGTGAGGCAGTAAATAGTTATCTGCCAAAGCTGTTTTCGAACCCGGGTTCTTGGAGTAAGTAGCACAGTGCCTTGCCAGTGAGCTACCAACTGCCACCTAAAACAATAATAGTGATGAAAAAGTTCTTTCATAAGAGAACCCGAATGTTTGTGGCCCATACCACCAACCAATGTCTTCATAGATCTGTCAAGTCTAAATTTACAAGATCAGTCTTGACGCAATCCTCCCACCTACACTTGGACATGAATTAAATTTACCGGGTTTCGCAATTCAGCTTAGTGTAACTTTCTCAATTCTTCCGTTGACACATCGTTCTTCAGTCAGAGTATTCATACAATAGTACTTTTAAATAACCTTATGACGCTGTTTCTCTCTTAATGTAAGAGACCATATTTCGCATCGGTAAAGAACAGCAGGAAGGATAATAGTTTTGTAAATTCTAACTTCAAGTTTTATGACAGAAGGCATGAACTAAAAAAGTTCGTAAGAGAATAACAATTTATTTATAAATCTATCATAAAATATTAATGCATAATAAATACTTTAAAAATGGCTTATAACTCAAATTAAATAGTTTATTTTTAGTGTTTTTTACTTTTTGTTTTCGACCTCATGTTATACATTGTATATATTATTGAACGTAGTATAGTATTATATATTTGATATTATATTTTAATTTTTAATCAAGTGCACTCCACACTTATTACGAATTACTTAGCTCATTTTTTTAAATTCACTAATTCTAAATTTGCATCATTTTTATTTACTTCATAAGTTGCTACAATTGTTCTCATTAATATTGTCTGTTTTTATTGTTTTACTCTTTTTTTATTTTAGTATTTAAATAATTGAATTATTAGTTTTATCACCAGAGATTAATTCATATTGTGCAATCCTAGCTTATAAATTGTAGTAGCACCCTAACAATAGAAACTGTAACTAATAAATTTCATGTCTATCATTTTCTATTTTATTTTGGCACCGATCTACGGAAGAACTTTACTGAATAAAGAAAAAAAAATCGGCTTCTACTTCTCTTCCACCTCCTCCCCCGCCCTTCGCGGTTTTTGATTCACAGGTCCTGGCTGCTTACTTCATCTAGAATACATCTTCCTCTAAGACTTCAAGGAACTGGAAAGTAATCAGGCAAAACAATTGTCCAGATGAAAAATATAGCCAAGCCAAGGACTTGTGGAAATTGTAATCGAGGACTAAACGAAGAAAAGCACCGAGGAGCTAGAAATTTTCCAACAGGCAAAGGAAATCGTCCAAATATTTTCAGTATTTTATGTTGCACACAAATATTAAATTGTTTACAAGTTAAGTATCGGCGAAAGCCAAATGTCAAAAAAGAGAAGAAGGAATAAGATGTAACACGTGTGAACTGCTGTAACATACTGGCTTTATTGGGTTCAGCACATCTTTATATATACACATGATCAGCTGATCTGCTCAGTCAGCTGACATCGAAGTACCAGCTGACTGTAACTCCCCCCCCCCGCCAGTTTACGAACAATACTCGTAAACTTATATACAATATACAGTAGTAGAATATAACATATATAGAAAAAATATGGAAAATTATTTACAATAAAAAAAAATTTCTATACCAATATACAAAAACTCACAAGTTGATCAAAAGTAGACACTATATACATAAATTAAACTTAAAAATAAAGAAAAAGATTTCTGGTACAATAAAATGAAAAACATAAAAAAAAAAATACAAAAGTCACAAATAAACTAAAACACAACATTAAAAAATTAAATAAATAACTACCTTTCAATTGGAGGTGATATGAGAACAGTCCAGTCTCTATATTATCATTGCCGGAAGTTTTAATTGTTCAATATGGACAGTTCGCCTCTTTTTAGGTTCTCGGATACTCTCTATCGTAACTGCATTATTCTCCCTAATGATTATCACCTTGAATGGGCCCTCGTATCGCTGTATCTCCTTACCCCTCTTAGAACCCAACTTTCTATATACGATCGTCCCGATTTTGATATCTCCCATCCTGTCTATGACCTTTAGATTTTCCTGCGCCAGCCTCTTGGTTTTTTCCTTTTCGATTCTTCCGCGTACTTTTTCCCATAACTTTCTTTGAGCAATGTAATTATTCAGTATTTCATCCCCGTCAGCTTTCGTGCCCTTATATCCCGCCGGTGTCCGTGAAGCCCAAAGAGGACCTCAAATGGTGAAAACCTCGTAACTGCATGTATGGAATGATTTAATTCCCCAGTCTCTCCAGTCAATTTTTCTAGGTCCGATACCGCCTTTCTCAGGTCCTGGGCAGTTGCCATACGGACCTTGATCCATTCTAGCGTCGTGGCATGAAATTGCGCTAAAGAGACTTCCGGTAATGGTTGAATCACCTGTGCAGGTGGGTTGGCAGTTGCTAAAGCTTGGTTGACTGCAGCTTGAGGTTGGTTGTTTTGGTTCATATTCTCTAGGTTCAGAACTGCTTTTCTCACTAATCCGTTACTGGTCATAATTCAAAGAGAACAATGAAAAAAATTTTTCTTTTAGACTGAAAATTAATCCGGTATCTAAAATTCTCGGGTTTCGGCACCAGTTAAGTATCGGCGAATGTCAAAAAAGAGAAAAAGGAATAAGATGTAACACGTGTGAACTGCTGTAACATACTAGCTTTATTGGGTTCAGCACATCTTTATGTTCAGTCAGCTGACATCGAAGTACCAGCTGACTGTAACTGTAATATACTGACATAGCTAAATACTTAACCAACACCGAAATACAAATGCTTAAGTAGAAGGATCAAGCCAATCTCAAAATTTTTAATTTTCTGAATTATATCAAGTTTGTCCCAACTACTTTTAGAAGTCATCTAACTAGGAGGAGTATGCGCATTACGATTTATTTATTCCAAAACCTACACCGCGCTTATGCTTGCCATTGGATGGAAATCAAAAGTGCTTGTCAAAACACGCTAACTACTTTTCTCGCCAACCGTAAATATATTTCCTCAAGTATAAAACAGATTGAGGTGGTTGTGACTTGAGGCAAATTTACCTGAATATTAAATGATAGACTCCTAATTCAGACTATATAATTATTAATAAACTAGAAGGGAGTGAGGGAGGGTGATTATAGAGCCTAGATAGCTTATTAGTAGCCTTTGATATCCTTTGATCCCTCCTCCAACTTCCTTACCTCCTCTTAGTCACAGCCTAAGTCCTTGTACAAACTCCTACCTCGGGTGGGCGCGCCCTTCCTTCCTACCAGAAAGGGCCCACGTTTTTCCTGCATACACTCATGTATGTATGTAGGCTCACGTTTTTCCTGCATGTTGTTGGAATTTTAAGGCAAAAAACTAGGTATGGTTATCATTTCTCTTATAATTAAAAAAATATTTGGTTAATTATTAATTATTAAACTTGATATTAAATGATTTTTAAATAATTAATATCAACATATTGAAAGTAATGTTTTCCTAATGGATCAATTACTTTCAATATGTTGATATTAAATGATTTTTAAATAATTAATATCAACATATTGAAAGTAATGTTTTCCTAATGGATCAATTACTTTCAATATGTTGATATTAAATGATTTTTATTACAGAATAATTCATGATACGTATAATGTTTTATAATATTCAAATTTTTTTTTTTGTTTTTTTAAGAAATTAACCGCTTATGGTCATTATTGCCTTAATTTCTAAATTAGCAAAGGATACATTTGTAATCAAAAACTTTTGAGCTGTATCCTTGACCAAAGACTGAACGGGGGCAAGTGTCCGGGCTCATGGCTACTATCATATTGAAATGTGAACTACTCCATCATAAAAACCCGTGTTTTTTTTTTTAAATTTGATTAAATTTTATGGTAGAGCTTCGAATAATTGAGTTTATACACAGTCAGTTTGTTATCCTTCAAGATGGCATAGAGATCCACTGGTAAATCATATAAAGATTTGAGGGAGTCATATGCTTGGCATTCAGATAAAATGTGTTTAACAGTAAATCCTGTTCCACATATTTGGCGTAGAGTTGGAGAATTGCTGGTCATAAGATAGCCGTGCGTCAAGTGTGCATGACCTATTCGAAGCCACATCTTTAAGCACAATTCTAGTTAATGATATCCCAGGGGAAACGTCGCCTTTGATTTCCTTTAACTTATTATCAGTAACATTTGCCCACTTTTTTTTCCCATTTCAATGTTATCCTAATGGTGCCAAACCTAGAGGATTAAAATAAATTCCAATATATCCCACCAAACCCCATTTAACCTACGTCGTAAACCCATGACCTTTAATAATGTTCCACTTATTCGTAATATTATTCATAATTTTAACTCAATAGCTATTGTTGTCTTCTGAATCAATAAGTCAGCGAGTGAGCGTTATATAAACGCACAGCCCGCTTTTATTAAATGGAATATCTAGATAGAATACAATAATAATGTGTTGAACAAATGTGCCATTAGATTAATTGAAAAAGTGATCAAAAGAAAGAAGATGCAACCGAAGAAAAAGCGACGAACGGCTCCAAAAAGAAAAATAAACCAAGGAAGAAAGCAATTTATTTTCCCGTATTAGAACAAGACCCCAAGAGGAGAAAAAATCAGTTATTTTATCCCAGTTTTTGATCACTTTAATGAAAGCTATGCATAATTAGTAGTCAAAATTGATGAGTCGGCCAAGTATAGTTAGGGAGCATACAAAATGGCGGCTGATTAAATATATATCTTTGAAACTTCCTCCAACACTAGAAAACCTAAAATTCATTTAAAGTTTAACGAATTTGCTAAAATACAAGCACTATTAAAGCTTTTGATGGTCAATAGTTCCCGAGACACAGTTTATTGAAAGACAACATTTCATGAGATATTCAGTGAAAAATAAGTAGTGATACGTATTTATTGTGCGGAAACTTTATCTAGGAAACCATAAAACGTAAAGATATCTATTAGCACTTAAATGTTAGCTAATTTTAAATTTACATAAAGTAGTTTATGACACTTCTCTTCGCAGGAGTAGTAGTTTTCGTGATTAGTAGTAGCTCCGAATGAAAAATTAAGTTTTTTTTTAACGTTTTGAAAAAGCCGCCATTTTCTACTCCTCTAACTATGCTCGGCAGACTCATTAATTTTGACTAGTAATTACACGTAATATTCATTAAAGTAATCACATTTTTTAAAAATTTATTTATTGCTATTTATTACAGTATTTACATTAAAATACATCAATCAAATTGGATGTAAGATCAGAATGGAGTGATTCAGGCACGTAGAGAAACTACACATTGGGAGCACTCTAATTATAAAATATTAGGGGGGGGGTTTCATTGGACTCGTGCATTATAAAGTTTTAATAGTTTTAATTTAAAAGCTATTAATTTAAGTTACTGTATCTTTTTTTGGCACTGAAGCCTTGCGACGTGGAGCGAAATGTTGGCTCCATTAAAATAGTTTTAATATATAATTTCTTCCCCCTATTATGTATATTATCATTTATTGTTAACCTAATTTTAATATTATCTATTCTTTTTACTTAATTTTTTTAAAAAAATGTAACGTACTTTAACTGTCAATCCCCACTCTTCCCAATACACATGGTCAACTCTAGCTCTGGCGTATGTCTAACATGTACGTTCATTTTCTTCCTTTATTCTGGATTTTGTTCTAATCCTCCTTTTTCCTTATCTTAGTTTGTACCTATTTTTTTATTTCTTTTTGTTAGCTGTTATTATTTCCGTTTTCATTTATTTTTTATAACATATTACCATTGTTATTCAATTTTGCGTTTTATTGTATACCCTTTTAATTTTTCATTTACTTTTTAACCTATGTTTACATCATTTAAGTGTTTGTATCTTTTTTAGCTCTGACTAAGCCCTGAAACGTGGGGCGAAACGTTGCCTCAATTAAAATAGTTAATCACTATTTGAGTATTTATTTGACCGCACCCGGACCATCTTCCATTTAATAAAATTTAAAATTTATAAAACTATTAAATTTTAAAATCAAATATATTTTGATATTAATACCCCACTCCTCCACTCTTCCGCTTCATTGTTGCCTTCTGTTCAACCGTTCGCTTTGTACAGGTAGGTGGTCTTGATTTGTTCTTTGCTCATTTATTATCATTTAATATCATTATTATTATTTTATTTATATTTATTCTTTCAAGACGTTTATTTAATCTCTACTTCCGTATTGTTTTTGTTTTATGTACATCTCCTGTACTTTTTTAACTGTATATTTTACGTATTTTTAAAACATTTTTGCTGTTGCCATTGTTACTTATTTTTTATTCTTATCATTGTTTATTCAAGTTTATTTTATACTGAAACTATTTTATGTCTTCCTTCCTTTTATTTATATGTAGTTTCTTATCAATTTCTTTTAACATAATATTTATCCTAGTTTAAATTACCTTATTGTTGTGAGGTTTATAATAATAAGTTTTTTTTTATCTTTTTAGCCTTGATGAAGCCCTGCAAAGTGACATTAAAATAGTTTTAAACAATGTATTTGTTCTTTTATTTTTTTACCGCAACCCGCATCTACTTATATTCAAATATATTTTGTTTCGATTTGTTTTCGATTATTCGAGTATGGTTTAATTTATTTAATAATTAAATATATTCTGTTATTATGTGAATATTTGCTTAGTTTCATTCCTTTACTTAATATTTCACAATTATACCCTGACCCAATAGAGGATCGCGAGACCCTCCCATTGCCTAAAGCTAATCCCATAACCTGGATGAGCAACTTGCTCCAAAATGGACCGAAACAATTTTGGCCAAAGTGCCCCCATCTCCCTCCTTTCTCCCCCTCCTATCCCCCCAACAGTTACTAAAATCCCCAAGGACCTGATGGAAAGTAACTTTCTCGGTATCGTTCTCAGTCAGAGCCGGGTCGGTTAGGGACTGTTCCCTAATGCTCTTTTCGCCAATTTACTTCTTCGCCTATATACTTTACTATTTACTTCCATATAACTATACAACTTCATTTTATACATTAACTAGACATCTCAGTAAATATGATTTTTATAAAATAGCTTTATTATTATCTATAAGATTACTTAAATAAATTATAAATATCGACTGAAACGTATAAATGGTATAACGAACAAACGATAATAAGGAATTAGCTATCATATTTCAATTACCAAGATATAGAATATATAGCGAGGGAAGTATTGAGATCGTGAAAAATTTCAAATTCCAGTTTTCGACGGTAGTAAACATTATGATTATGAGGCCCCGTTAGTCTAAATGACAGAGTCTCGCATAATGAACATCCTAACTCAAAAACGAAAAGTCGTACGATTAAATAAAATCTTATACTTAAGGGGTGTATAGAACAGGCACGCTACATAAACCTTTTTCGATACAATTAACTGATAGAAAGTAAAACTTTACAGAATCGATTTTTAACTTTTTTTTTGGATTTCTTGGAAGTGTCCCTAAATATTTTTATATCAACGGGTATATCGATTTTAATCAATAGCTTGGTCGAAACCTCATTGAATTCCGAATTTTAAAATATGGCATCTCTAAAAATACATAATTTTCCTTCATTGATAAAACAAGCATCCTATATTTTTTACTAGAATTAAAAAATAGATAAATATAAACTATGAAAGGATTTAATGATTAACGTAAGGAGGTAAAGGGAAGAATATTAGATTAATATATTCTTGTTTGAGAGTGGTTTAGTTTATTTAAAAACAATTTTTTTCTCAACTTTATTCTTTTTAAAACCTTCCAACATTTCGACCCTCAGGTCATTTTCAAGGATACCTACAAACAGCTCCTTTTAATTATTTTTATAACAATTTCATTATTTCCTTCACTTACTGATTTCTTTGGCCCTACCTATACTTTGTTGTCATTTTCTCTTTTAAAATTCTTAAAAATGCCCGCTAATTGCCTTTGTCCCATCTCTAAATAAGTTAATCATTAAAATAATATCATAATAAAATTATAATTTTTTTGGTTTTTTTTTAAATAGATTCCTACTTACATAACTTCTTCTATATAATTCTTTCTTAAATTTAAAACTTGTACTAACCACTTCTCTTCTTTCTTTCATTTACATTTGCATACTTTATACAGAACCTACCTTCAACAGGTTAGGACTCTGTTATCACCTTATCATATAACATAATTTTTCTTAAGACATTAATTTACATTTTCAATATAATTTAATTAACATTTATTACTATTTTTTCTGCTTACAACACAAACTTTTTTTAATATATTTAAAATCTATAATTAATTTATTCCTATTTTGTGTGTATTTCTCTCACATATACATTTACCCACCCCCCTTTTTATTTTTTAACATATTTACTTCTCTATTCACGAGGGGAAGAATACTGTTTCGGGGGATAATTGCAGTAATGTAGATGTAATCTATACCATTGAAAAACCAAAAGATTCTTATATTATAAAAAATAATAATTAACACAGTAATTCATAGATGTTAATGGATAAAGAAGAAAGAAGAATAAACAAAAGATCCGTTTAAATGAATTTAAACCAGCTTGGCGCATGTGCAGTGTATTTTTTTCGTTTAGCCAGTTTGAATAATGTTATCATGTCACAGTCGCTATTAAATAATTATTTTTAACCAACATATACTTGAGTAGTTCAGTTAATAGGATGATAGCCTATATCATTCTAAGTATTTCCAACATAGGATCTATAATAATTTAGCATAGATGGTTAAGAGCAGAATGTAAATTTTAGTAAACCCCGCCGTCCTTCAAACATCTCCGAGCTCCTTCAATTCAAATCTTCTATTCGTTCCCGGTCTTCAGATTTATACACAAGGACCCACTGAACTGCTTTCGATAGATCGTTCATTATCCAAGCCTCATCTTTATGGAACTCCATTCCTTCCGACATCCGTCGCTCCAATACCCTTCCTACCTTTAAATCCCGCCTGTTCAATCATTTCTTATTCACTCAGACCCCATAAAATTGTAAATCAAAATAATTGTAAATATGTATGTAAACTATTATATCATTCTTAATTATTTTTACATCGTTTTCTTTATTATTTTTTTCTTTATTCATTTTTTTATTGTTCAACTGATAAAAGTAACATATAATTATTTTTTATAATGACTATTTATATTTCTTTGTATTTTTATTTAAGTATCTCTGATGCTCCTCAGCCCTCATCTGTCGATTTCTATGTATTATTCTAAAGGACTCGTCCCAGAATAAAAAATGTATAATTATTATTATTAAACTGAAAAACAAAAATTTTTCATTTCTCTAATACCTTTTTGTAACTCTTGCGTATTTATAATTTTTCACTATATACCTTATTATTTGTTTTTTTCTTGTTTATATACATTTTAACAAATTTTAAATCATATTTAGCCACAGCTATGTTAACTCTTATTTTATATTATCTATTCTCTTACTTTGTTACATCATATTAGTTGTTTGTATCTTTTTTTTTTTTTAGCACTGATGAAGCCCTGTAAGGCTCACATTAAATAATTAAATTACTATTAGACTGTTTGCGTGGTTAGGGTTTACAAAATTTGAATAAGGAAAATGTAATTTAATCGTACGAGAAGATGATTAAAAAAAAACAGTTAAAAAATGTTAAAAATAGATAATATTTGAAGTATATAGTTAATATTGTTTGAAAAAGAAATAAAAAATAGAAAAAAGGTTCTTTCTTATATCTATTTTATTTTATTATTATTTTAAAGCACCAACCACTGTTAGGTTTCTTTCTTTTATTTCCGAAATATTCATTAGTCATTATTACCTTAATTTCCGAAATTTTTATTAATCATTATCGCCTTAAATTCCATATTTCGTTTGAATTTTCGAATTGAAGTGTATAATATAAATGTATATGCTTTTTTTTTTTCAACTATGAAATGTATTATATATACTTTACTGAGTCTTCTCCCTTTGATTGCCTTGTGGCATTATAAGGTGTTGATATCAGTCCAGCCAAGGTGGTGTAGTCTAGATATAGCCTAATTCTAAGGCATGGAATTTACGGAACGTGAAGGAACCATTCCGCTGGTTGTTTATACCCTTTTTATTCGTAACCTCCTTTATTATTAAATTTATACAATACATACATAAAAATTCATAATACAAATGACAAATGTATACTAGCATACTACAAAGGCAATACTTTTCTACTTATAGTATGTATGCCAAAATACTAACTCGTGTATACTTTGGCTAATGGAAATGTCAAGTGTTTTATGTATTTTTTCACTTAAAATTGAAAAACGGCGTGAAACCCTCGCGGGAAGAGAAACCTTTAAGATAGTTAAATTGAGCAATATTTACGGAGCGGCTGAAATTTAAAAACGGCGTGTATATGCCCGAATGCAACATAGCCGAATAAAGCATTAACCTCTGTTGTATATGCGGGTATGTACAAGATATTTTTTTTATATTAACTATGTCTGTATATTACAGTAGAATACAATTAATGTATATACATGACATACAGTGCTTATCCATATCTTCACAGCTCCAAGCAATCTACGCAGGTACCCGCAGATTGTTATCTATCTCCAAGAGTCATCCATTTAACCTGCCCTGGAAAGTAGCCTTCGCTATCATACTCTCCCAGTAATGGTTCCTTAACTTATATCCGGGCCATATACTTCCACTTAAACTGCCTCCATATTTTTAAAGTAAGACTACCCTTTCCTCAAGCTCATCTCAATTTGCATTGTTTTTAAAAAATGGGGAGTAATAAAGGAGTGATAAATTGACAGGGAGGGGGTGGCGTTCGATTCATCTCAGCTGTCGACCGCTAGAATAACTCAAGCGCCCTCTCTCGCTCTCTTCAAGCGAAATCATTGATTTTTTCTTTTTTTTTTTTAAGCCTATGATGGAAAGGAACATTTTCCTTTGCTAAGTAGTTCTTTTCGTATGTATTTCCTCCAACACGTTAAGTCCATTCTTTCAGTCTGTGGTCTTTCGTAAAAGCGTAAATGACTACTGTCTTAAAATGTAAAAATATATAAATTACCCCAAATATATGTCTATCAATAAAAAAAATTGTAGAAATAGATTATTTGGATCCTTCTAACCTATCTTTAGTTTCAAAATAATTACACAATAGTGTTTAATTCCTTTTTTGTTATCAAGTATTTCATGTTATCTTCTACTCTTACTTTTTTACTTACATTACATTTCTTTTTCATCTATTTTTTTTAAAATAAAATCTGTACCACTACAACCCATGAAGGGCCAGGGGCTCAGTACTTCGTAAGAAAGTACTGTTACTGGACCAACGTTTGTGCAAGGAGGTGATTTGTTCACAATCACGCTTAACCGCCAGTTTTTATTTTCCAATTAATTTTTTTTTATTTATTTATTTATTGAAATTTACAACTATATAAAAAATACAACAAGTAAATTTGATCATAATGACATAATGATATGATACAGGATGTAGAAAAACTATCCAGTAGTAGAACTCTAGAAACAGTTTACAATATAAGGTCACGAGGCCATCTTCTTTTCAGACGCCTCGGAGGATTGCCAAGAATGGAAGAGGAAGCAAGGTTAGAAACTAGTGGGTTTGGATGGTCAGGGAGTTTATTATGGTAAGAATAATATCGGGTTCGGACTAGATCGGTTACATAAGGAACATTTAGGTCTTTATTTTCCAATTAAGGGTACCCAATTCAAGATGCTGGGTGGACCCCAGGAGGGTTCCAGAACCCACAGGAGTTGGTTACCACTCACGGCTACAGTGTAACAGAAAACAATTTTCTGCCCAGCCGGATTCCAACTCGTGTGCTTGGAGTTAGTAGCCACGCTCCTTACCCCGGGGCTACCAGTGCTCCGCATATAATATTTTATTTGTTATTTTTTCCGTTTTCATCAATTGTTCAATACCTTTTTTGTAATTCTTGTATATTTATTCTTTTCACTATGCATCTTATTTTTACTTTATTTCATTTATTTTTGTATACATTTTCACATATTTTAAATCATATTTAGGCTATATTTAGCTCATTTCCCTTGTTTCTTCCTTATTCAATTTTCTGGACACTTTATATTTTTTTATGTTCTACTCATTTATATTAGCTTTTATCCATTGTAACATATATTCACTTTTATATCTGACCCATTGTATCGTATATTTCATTTTCTTTCATTTCATTATATTTATACTTTACTTACATTTGTTATTGTGTTTATTCTTGTTCAATCACCGCAGTCATTGAGATGAATCAAAATCTGCAGTGATTGAATTTGTATAAAAAAATTCTAGTTCTGGATTTTACTGAAGTGGACTGTATTTAGCGGTTTTCATATAATGAGACAAGGTTAATAATTATTTGCCTCTATTCTGCATGTTTTATGACAATTTCTTATGTGGGTTTAGCAAAAGAGGTTATAATTTGTATTAGTTTTGTTAGTTAAATTAACATGATAGTTAATTACATTAATGAATTAGATTACAATTACTTGATGTTGATTTACCCTGAGTTACCTCTTCACTGTCTCAAGTTGTACCTGTTCTCACTCGCACAAAAGTACTCAGATACTTCATTTTTCTACCACTAGATAGCAGCATTTTGAATGCCCTTGAACATGTTTTACTGGGCTTCCGTAAACAATTATATTACTCATTATTTAAATATTTTCTTCTATATTTACTTGAAAAATGTATTTTTTTTTTGTTTAGTTTATCATTTATTTTGTATAATTCTTACTTCTACAATATTATATTTTATCTTCTATTCGTGTATCAATCCACTACATATACTAACTTTATTGTTATGTATATTTCCAAGTTTGTTTATAATTACTTTCTTTATATTTTTACAGTTATCTCGTTATGTTTTTCAACCCTGATAAAGGCCTGAAATTCAGGTTGATACGTAAGCACAAATAAATAAGTTTTGTTCTTTTTTGTACTTTTCCCGACCGCACCCCAAACATCTAATATAAATATACGGCCAACTATTAAAACGACATTCTAAAAATAGCTACAAATTAAATAATTGTCATCAAATGTTGAATATCATATATAAAATCTCTACAATTGAAGAAGTAAGTTAATGAAGGGGTTATATACAAATAGAAAATAAGATTAATTTTTTTATTTTTAGTATCCTTGGTCCCATTCGCTACACCGTCTATACAGCTGACATTCCATCCAATCCTAACACTATCCTCACCACGTATGGCGATGACACATGTGTGCTCGCTGTTAATAATAACCCATTAATTGTATCTCAAACTCTCCAATCCCATATCACAGCCCTCGAAGAATGGTGTCGTAATTGGAGGATTAAGATAAACTCCAACAAATCCCATCAAATCACCTTTACACTTCTTCGTAAACCTACCGACTGCCCTACAGTTTCATTTAATAATACCCCACTTATTCCTGTCGAACAGATCCGCTATTTTGGACTACATTTGGACAAACGAGTAACCTTGAATCCTCACACAAGACTGAAAAGACGGGAAAATGCTCGTCGATTTCAACTATTACAGCACTTACGAGACAAACGGTCTAAACTTCTAACACATTACAAAAGACTGATCTACATGACTGTAATAAGGCCAATCTGGACATATGTAGTTGAGCTTTGGGGCTCCACTAAACCTTCGAATTCCTCTCGTATTCAATCCGAAATCCTTCGTAAAATCCTCAATGCTCCTTACTTTGTCACAAATAAAATCATTTATAAAGAACTTAATGTTCCCCATGTAACCGATCTAGCCCGAACCAGATATCACTACATCCATTATAAACTCCCTAACCACTCAAACCCCCTAGTTCCCAACCTTGCATCCTCTTCCCTTCCTGACAATTCTCCGAGGCGCTTGAAAAGAAAATGGCCACGAGACCTGCTGATGTAAAACGTCATTAGAGTCCTACCAATGGGTAGTTTCTCTACCACTCCAATTTAACCGAGATTAGATTTAATAAATGTATTATAATGTACAGTTGTAAATAGCAATAAATAAATATTTTAAAATTTTTTTACGGCGTACTTAGCCCTTTCTACATCTAGGTATATTAATTAGATTTTGAGGTTAGGGTACCTCACAATAGCTAGTTAGGCACCTGTTCTCTCCATCCACACTAAAGATTTAGAAAATAAAAAATTCACTTAAACCTTCAATTATAAATGGATAAGAGATACATATGAAACGCCATAAACTGTACGATATACACATATCTAGCTGTACCTTCATTCTCCGCTCTCCTATATAAGATAACCTGTAACCAGGGAACCAGATTTGTATTTTCCGTTTCCCCGAATGCTTTGATGTATCAGTTGGTTCGAAGTCGGGAGCAAACAGACGTTGTCTGATAGAGCGCTATCCCTAGGTTTACCGTTTAACTACGGTCATGTTTGTTTTTAACACTTGTAGGGTGAGCTAGTGAAGGCAGTGTAAACTCAATATCCAAACTAGATAGAAAAAAGAAAGTGCTGTGTATCTTGTAATGGAAAAATATCCAATGTTTAGTTACTTCGTTAATAGTCAAATTTAAAAATTGGGAAAAACCATTCAGTAACGTATCCCACAACCTTTAATTAGAACAAAATGATAAGTACGCGTTCAAACGAATATTGTTTTTTGTGCATAATATTACATTCTGTCTTTTATTTATAGATAATATTAATAGGCATTATAGAGCTCATTCACACCGTATTTAAAAATATATAAATTATAACTAGAAGAGAAAAAATAAATAAATAACAAATTTAAACTTAATGTAAAAAAATATCTTAAACATAATCATTCCAATTTACAATTAGCCTGGGGAACTCCGAACCGATCTCTCCCCCCAATTGTGTAAGAATGAGTAGGGGGGAGATCCCGACGCTTCTCCCTCAAACACATTACTAGAATTAAAAGTCAGTGGAGGCTAAGCGAAGACGCTAGCAACTAGCAACAGACGCTCAGGATTTGAGTTGAGAATGTGGCCATAACTCCAATATAGTCATTTATAATAGGTCTCTGGGCCATTGCCGTTTCAACCTTCAAGGAAGATGGTTTGCCTTTATTGCGAAATTAAAACGGAAAAATCTTATCACTCTTTTCGTTAAAGTTTTCACTTAAAACAAAAGTTGTGAAGTAATACTAATAATAAAAAAAAATGAACAGGAAATAGAAAAAGTTAAAGTAATGGAACGATAATGAAACGAATAAAAAGTTTGTATTTGCCTAGATTTGCCTCTAACTGTTCGCACACTACTTGAGTTTATTTTTACGTTTTCCTACTGCTACTAGAAAAGCAAAATAAAATTTTAATGTGGTCAAATTGCCTATACGTAATTTTTAATAGATCTATGCATTTCAGAGCCCTTTAAGTCTTCCCCTCGGTTTATGTGTGCTATTTCTTCTTTTTTTTAAACGAGTGCTGCCTACTTTTCACACTGATTTATAGAGTTTCATCGAAACCATTACTCCCTGCTACGTATTGAACAACAGGAGCCTGGAAAACAGTAATTCTTCAGCAAACCTATTGACAACTGTAAACGCACAGGAACTTTTTAAAAGGCAATGAAAACAAGATGGTTCGGGATTGAAAATGACTACTTAAATTAAACCAGATATCAGCTCGAAAAATGGGTTGGCAGGAAAACAATCACAGGATAATTCAATAATGGATTACCACAAACACTAATTCGGCACTCTTTATGACTCATCCTTCGTGGGAGGAGCCACTAAAGCCAATTAGAAGAAAGAAATCAAAAAACACCCCCTGACAACTATGTGGGGTGTAAGTGGACTGAATTATGAAGGTGAAAGTGTTAAGGCACTTGACGTGAGGGGGGGGAGGCAAAGGCATTTGACGCTAGCTGGCTAAAACAGAAGAGAAGAGACTATACCACAATGAAGAGTTGACAGCCAACCACGTTACCACACACCACGGCACGCATAATCCACCCGGCCCACCACCCAGAGGTGATGGATACAGAATAGTTCGGGTCTAATAAAAAATGGGTTAGTCAGATCATGCACATCAACACCAGCTTTCCATCCACCCAGCTATAGGTATTCAAATATTATATAACGCTATTTTATGGGAAAACCGTCTATCTCATTCATTTTAACATATTATATTATTCTGTATATATTAAATGTAAATAAATATTTTCATCATTTGTGTAGCTTTGAGGATCATATTATTCAACATTAATCCCTAATATATTTTGTATTTAAATGGTAATGATATAAAGATGGCTAATAGGTAACTGGTAAACACGATATGCCTTTGCAAAAGTAATAATTTTAAGGACTTAATTAATTTAAAATATGAATAATTGACTTACTAATTACCCTGGCATTTCAGACACAATAGGTAGGAAAAATATAATCTCGTTTAGGAAAAAAAACAACTCAAAAATAAAAAACCAAATATACAAAGTAGTACTTATGCCAAGTTGATATAATTTTTTTTTAAATATTCAAGTCTTATATCTGCCTCAAATATGTAATATTAGCTTCCTACGACTTTTTATATTTAAGCTAGACTATTTACAAACACACTCACAACATGAATAAAAACTTTTTTTAGATTACAATACTTCCCTTTATATATTCCATGTATAGGTAAGTGAAAGAAACATTTTTTTCCCTCTGTCAATAATTAATACTTGAGCTATTTAAGTTGTAGCCGTACAGACTAACTACTACCCCTGAAATAACATTAGGAAGGAACATGGAGAGCAGCTGTTGTGGTACTGGAGGGCGCAGGGAAGAAATTGGACGGCTAGAACCTAGTTAAGGTGCCTGGACCAGACTGATCTGAATTACAGATAGGGCGTCGTTCTCTCACTCCGCTAATACGCTCTGCTCGGTCCTTTAGTGCGTGTTCGTGTGAAACGAAAAATATATATATGTAACGATAATTACGTTCTTTATTCTTCAATAGAACAATATTTACACTTCATATATTACGAAACATTTATAATTTTAGATAACAACACACGTTCTTTTTAAATTAATTCATTGTAATTGATCATATGGCGAGAGGTTTCAAATGGGTTTGCCACTAAAACAAATGTAAAATAAT
>NW_027108767.1:39392-42534 GCF_000696795.3 Halyomorpha halys | reverse complement strand
AAACGTCAACTATTGCCGCTGAAGACGTTAATCATGCCACCACAGTCCTAATCCAAACTCAATGTCACATTGCCCCTTTTATCTAGAAGCTGACGCCATACGTTTGGTTTTATTTATTATGTGTGTACATATATAAATGATAACTTATGAATTGACGAAAAGAAAATTCAAAATAAAAAAGACTAAAAAGAAATGAGGAACGGCTGTTTTTATTAAATCCAGTATCTATATATATTTGGTCGGAAGATATGGCCTCTACCAGCTTATATCGCACTCAGGTCATAGTCACCCCCACCAGTTCTTAAGGCAATCCACAGCGAAGGTGAAGTTTGCCTAGTTATTTACAAGTGACCAACCTATTCTAACCAAAAACCATGTTTATCATTTTGTGGGACCACCACTAAATGAAAAGTCAACACCCCCAGGTCTGATTCGAACCGGCACCGTCCACAGATCTCAGAACGATAGACCTAGGCCTAACCGTCTGAGCAACTGACGGTCCTCCTTACCAGTTTATGAACAATCCTCGTAGACTTATACCGTATGATATAATAACATTCATAAAAATAACAAAAACTATTAACGATAAAAAATAGAAAAAAATGTCTTCGTAAACTCTATTATATACAAAAGAAAAATACATACACAATTAACACTATAAAAACTCACAAGCTCGCCAAAAAGCAAACGCTATATACATAAATAAAACTTTTTTAGAAAAAAGAAAAGAACTCCTTTTACAATAACATGAAAAAGATAAAAATAATGATAATATTATAAAAGTCACAAACAAACTAAAAATAAAAATTGAATAAATAACTACGTTTCGTGTAATCTAATCCATACAGGTACCCAGAGAGGGGCAGGAGAGGACAGCTCCCCCCCCCAGGAGTGTTAAAAAATATCTTTTTCAAACAAATAATAATTTTAATAACTACTAAAGCAAGCGAAAATTATATATAATGCTCTTTTGGCTTCATTCTTCTTTTCCATGCTAAAATTTCACCTCATTGATTATGGCTAGCCCTCTCCCCCCCCCAAGTTTCGATCCTGGGTATGCCCTTGATCTAATCTACTGGTGGCGATATGAGGACACTACAGTCTCTATATTGTTATGGACGGAAGTTTAAACTGATCAATATTGACAGTTTTCCTCTTTCTAATTTAACAATATTATGTTCTATAATAGCAGTTGGGTAACATGGCATCTTTAATTGTTTTTTTCTCTCTATTGTACACCAGCCTTGTTCCAACATTAGACTAAAAATCAGTCTGATTATGTCTTCCCAATAGCCTCTAAGAGTTTGTTCGTCAGTATTTTTAAGTGTGTATAGTTCAGTACCATGACAAACTACTAGCCTATTTTTCTTGTTTTTATTATTCAATGCCAGAACGGCCTATCGGGTTTAACATAGTTAATATAACAGTATGATTCTTTTTGTTCAGCAATTGATTATGTGGAGGAGTTATAGTCTCGTGCAAAAGGTATCTCTAACTATTTACAATGCTGTAAATAAAATAAATTGATAAGAATAATAATTCTTAGGAACAGAGAAAGTAAAGTTATAAACAAAAACAATGTCATTTATAGATTTAATAAAATAAATAATTGACTTCTAATAGGGAAAAACTTAGATTTAAGAATAAAAACTAATTGAAATAAAATAAAATAGTAGTAATATCAACAATAGAATAGGGCCAATTGATTTATTTACACATATATAATTATGAGCACTTAAGTTCACACAGCACATTTAACATTTTAAAAAAAAAAAATAGACTTATTCAAAGATCAGAATCAAAATATTTGAGTTTAAACTAAATAAAATTTATATTTTTAGCACGAATGAGAAATATGGCTTTTGAAGATACAACACTTAACAGCAAGAACCTTTCTTCACACTGGAATATTTCTAAACCACTTCTAAATTATTTCCGATGAACCACTCACAAAAAAAAACTTCATCAAATAAAAAAGGTCTTACAAAAAGCAGAACATCTCACTTTTAGAACCATCTGAAATCGAAGAGCCGTGGGTCAAGTAGCACGCAGGAACTTTTAATGGTCAACTTTTTACTTCTCTCTCGTTGATCAAAAATTTACAAATAAAAAATCACGTAAGAAAATCATTTAGTCAGTGAAATAGAACGATAGTTTAAATAATTCCTATAGTAAAAAACATAGTTAAAATAATAAATAATATTGTGGTAACCATATTAATTAGTTTAACTGTCTGACCTTAACTATTCTATAAATTTGTTATCCACTTATTTGGTCACAAATTAAAGCACAACTGTGTTCAATTTATTTTTTTACATTTTAGATCTTTTAAGGTTAAGCATTTTTTACGATTCTCCATCACCTTCTAAAATTTTTTAAGTTAAAAAGTATTTTTTTCTAAAATATCTGGCTTTCTAAAGATATACAATAATAACTTTTTATTATATATCTTTTCACGCCGTTTCTCAATTTCAGGCGCTTTTTAAATATTGCTCGATTTAACTATCTTAAGTCTCCTACTACTATTCTCATCAAATATTATAAAAGTGATATAGAACCATCGCTCCCAGTGGGTCTTAGTGGGGCAGGAAGGATTGCATTTTTTTTCGTATTCTGGTCTCCTCTTGTGATATAGTGACATATCGTACATCGACCAACCTACTCGTTATAATTGTCGGTTTGAAAAGTCAAATAAGTAAGGCTACCTCGGAGGGCAGGAGTGGGGGGTTTCATAACGTTTTTCAATTTCAGGCTCTTTTTAAATATTGCTCGATTTCACTAGCTTACGTCTCCTCTTCCCGTTTCAAACGAATATATCAAATGTGATAAAGGACCGTCGCTTCTAGGGGGTCTTGGTGGGACGTGTCCGGTCGAGAAGGATTGCCTTTTTTTTAGGTTATGATATCCTTTTGCGAAATTGTTACATGTCGTACATTGACTAACCTACTCGCTATAATTGTCTGTTTGAAAAGTCAGATAAGTAAAGTATATATAACTAGTATTATTTCAACGCCAGCCGGAATAGCCCCTCCCTATTCCTAGTACGCTCACGCCAGACTCATGCCATCATTGACGACACCGCCTTCAGCGGACCCGGCAGCTTATCTTATAATGCCACACTGGCAATCCAAGATATCTATTT
>NW_027108767.1:18360-39292 GCF_000696795.3 Halyomorpha halys | reverse complement strand
AAAAAAAAAAAACTAGTATTATTTCATCACTAAAATCATTACAGGAGGGTATGAAAAAAAACAACTAGTATTATTTCACAGAATCAAAGAAGGCTTGGTAAAGTATATAAAATACACTTCATGTATTATTAATTCTATTTTAGCAGGGTACGAAAAACAAACACTCTTATTTCAGAATATGTTTTTTCAACCTTGAAAATATATTTTTCCTCTTATCTCTTTCAGTTAACTATCCCCTCCTACGTTTTACCAAAAATGTTAAATGGTTAGTAATGTTAAACAAACGAAATCAAAGGTACTTTGGAAGAAGCTATTTTGGAAATTCGGCCGTTAAGTACCGTCAAACTATTTAATTTATGACAAGCCCGACCTGACTTCCAAAAAACATTTCATTGTACACCGATGTACTGAGATTAATCAAAATTGTTCGAGCCGTGTTAGATAAAATCGAAAGAAATATGAAAAATCAATCTTTTTTCCAAGGTCTATCAAGTGGAACTACCAGTAAGTCGATTTTACCAAAGAAGTTGCTGTCACACCTCAGGCTTATAATATGTTATTTCAGTTCTGTACGATTTTTTTTTTTTTTTTCCCCGATACGTGGGACCTCAAAACGTTAACTTATAAACATACATACTTTCCCTTACTGTATGTTTCACGTACATGTAAATGAAAGTAATAAAAATAGTACAAAAACAAAACATAATGACAAACACAATAAAGAATATATATAAAAGAAACTAGTATCCTATTAATCGACGGTCAACCTTAAGCAAATCAAATATCATTTATAAATTATTTTATATATTTGTATTCCCAACACTAGTCATAAAAATTTCTGTTATGTTATAATTTACTATATCTGAACCAATTAATAGAAAAAAATTAATAACACGATCTCTGACGGAATATTATTCTAATTACTGCTTTTTGACTATCCCAAGCATGCCATATTTTAAATTAATGATTAAAACAGCCCTTCTTGGGATTATTAATTTTATAAATTAATAATTATAACAAATAAAACATAAATAAAATTTCGATAAGAAATATTTAGAAAATTATTGAATTAAATATTATTAAGAGCTGGGTGGCTCAATGGTAAGGCACTATGCTACTGACTCCAAGGACCTGAGTTCAAATCCAGCTATGGCTGGAAATTATTAAGTCTGTTACTGTAGCTGCAAGTAAGCTCTGTGTGTTCGGGAGCCTTCCGGGGACGACCCAGCCTCCAAGATTACCAAAATTGGTACTCTTAATTGGGGAAAAATCTTGGGCTGAGTGTTATTCTGACCAAATTACCTGCTTGCACAACAATTGGTCTAGTCATTACAGTGTACTGAACCCCTAACCCTTTATTGGTTGTAGCAGTACAGATTTATTATTTATTTGTATTATAATTATCTATATAAGAGCTCATTAAACAAAAAACACATAACAACGAATAACAGCAAAAATGCTCAAAGATACCATTCTATGATAGTATTTGATTTGGACAAATCTTCATTTAGTTGATGGATGGAGGCAATCAAATTTATCCTCCGTCATTTTTGACGAATTGACAGATATTTAGAAGTGAACTTAGAGAATCAAAGTGTCAGTTTAAAAATGACCGTTAAATTTGCAAAACTTTTCTGCTGTGTTCGGACAAAATCTAGACACACAAAGTATTTAACTTTTTAAATAATAGTGAATTTCCTTCCACCTAATTCACTATCAAATGCTAGTCATAGAATCATAGAAAAGAAAGTAACAATAGAAAATATAGTTTAAATAAATTAAATTGTGTCCAATTTAAGTCTTAAAACACTTTATTTCTTTAACCCGTCCACGTTTCGGCCTTTTGTTATACACTAGTATAGTAAAATAACTAATGTTAACATCTATAATTAACTTTAATATAAATTCAATCAATAAAAGAAATAAGAATATTAACCTAAATACAGTTGAAATAAATAAATTATACAGAGTGTCCTCTCCAGCCATACCCTTTTAACAAAGTGGAGATGTCAAAGATGTCAAACTACACATCATCAACACAGTATATGTACCCACACTTTTGTATGGAGCGGAGAGTTTGATATTAACAAACCAAAAGGAAAGCAGAATCATCGCTGCCTAAATGAAATTTATGCAAAGGACGACTGGAAAAACAAAAAAGGACGAAAGGATTCGTCAGGAACTGCAGATAGCCCCACTGAAAGAGGTCCTGGAAGCTCGCCGGCTAAAGTGGTTCGACCATATGGATGAACGAACGCAGAGATCCTCTAGATCTCAAAAGACAAAAGAGCAAAAGACCTAGGGGCCGCCCTACGATGTTGAGCGACTCTGTAGGTGAGGGGGAAGGACCTCTGACAGGCGAGGAACCCAGCTAGAAATAGGGAACAATGGAATCCTTGGCTGAATACTCCTCTACGCTGAGAGGCACTAAAGAGGGAAGCTAAAGAAGAAGAACGAAGTGAATGATTGCTCTGATCCTTTGGCTCCTTGGATTTTGGCTCAACTCTTATCACCCTGTAAATTAAACCATAAATTATAGTAATTTTTTCTCTTCTTCATTTTGTAGGACCTTGTAAATTGTCTAAGGGATCAATTTTCTTTCAATTACAAACAGTTCATTCATTAAATCAACGAGTACAAGCTATAGTCAAAAAGTTGAAGATGGGCTTCATACAATATATATATTCACGATGTGTACTCTATAAAGCTATATTGTTTGAAGTTATTTTTTTACGCCTCGTTACTAACACTCTCTCTGTATCTCTTGGTTATCTTCTTCTTCTAGAGGCCGTCCTACTATGTCCTAGATAGAGATCCTCTGCAGATCATGGAATATGTCCTAGATGGCAGAAGACCTAGGAGCAACCCTACAATGTCCTATCTCGACTACATTGAGCGACTCGGTAGGCGAGGGTTAAGGACCTCTAACTGGCGAGGAACCTAGAAATAGGGAAGAATGTAATTTCTAACTGAATGCTCCTCTACGCTGAGAGGCAACATAGGGAAGGTAAAGAAGAAGAACAAAGTGAATAATTGCTCAGAACCGTTGCGTTCGGGCAATCACCCGAGAATTGAAAGATATCTTCCATACTTGCGATTTCACACTTTTTTTTTTAATTATTTATTTTATGTAATTTACAACTGTACAATATAATACTATAGGTAAATATGTTGTATGTTTCATATACACTTGAGAATCTTGGGAAGGAACCACCCATTGGTGGTACTTCAAACATTAATTTAAATTAGAAGGTCACGTGGCCATCTTCTTTTCAGACGCCTCGGAGGATTATCAGGGATTGTTAAGGATGAAAGATTAAGAATTAATGGGTTAGGATGGTTAAGGAGTTTGGAATGAAAAGACGCATATCTGTATTGGGTTAAATCTGCAACGAATGCGATGTCAAGGTCTTTGTGAATGAGTTTATTTGTAACGTAATAATCATCAAGGATTTTACGTAGGATTTTGGGTTGTAAGGATTGGATGTGAGAGGAATTTGATGGTTTGGTGGAGCCCCAGAGCTCAAATCCATATGTCCAAATTGGTCTGATTATCGTAGTGTATACTAATTTTTTGTAGTGAATGGGAATTTTAGAGCGTTTGTCAAGTAACTGTTGTAGCAATCGGAATCTACGAGCAGTTTCTTGTCGTTTCAGTCTTGTGTGTGGATTCCAAGTAAGTCTCTTGTCAAGATGGAGTCCTAAGTATCGAATTTGCTCAACAGGCATTAGTGGTGTATTTAGAAAGGATACTGTAGGACAGGAGGGCAGAGGTTTACGACGGAGAGTAAAGGTGATCTGGAGGGGTTTGTCAGGATTTATTTTGATTCTCCAGTTTTTACACCATTCTTCAATAGATATTATGTGTGCCGCGATTTCACACTTAAATTCAGTTTCCGTATTTATTTCGAGATCTTTGATATACTAAAAACAAAAACTTTCAGACTTCGTTTACACTCTGGTTTGTTTAGGTAGGCTAAGAGGAAAATTAAAAAAAAAAAAAAATCATTTATGGGATGAAAGTGGTGACAAATTAACTTTGGATGAGAGATACAAGTAAATTTGGAGGCTACGAGAGGTTCCACTTGAATGGAGTGCCGACGGGACGGCTTCAATAATTCCCTTGTTTTTTTTCCTTCGTTAGGGCGGCAGTTTTTTCACTGGTCCTGTTCGCAGCCTGTAGTGGGCCCAGCTATATCCGAGCAATTCATGTGTCCTAACAAACTCCGATAAATTCTCCAATAGAATAATGAAACTCTGCCCAGGCAACGTTTTATTTTTTGGATGGTAAACATTTTTCAATAACCTCGTCAGTGGGCTCAAATATGTATGAGTTAAGATTCAGGCCTATGAATACTTAATGAGTATTCATTATAATTCACTTTCGTAGTTCTGAGTTCATATTATTAATAAAAATGTTTATTAGAAATACCAAGTTTTAATAATGAAAATAAACTGTGTGTATCATTAACATTCCACTCACTGAGTTATCATTGTGTCTCAAGACAGTGTTAGAAATCAATTTCATTTAAATGTTGTTGTTTTTTTGTTTTTTTTTTAATAATTTATTTACTGATATTTACAACTGTATACACATATATACAACAAGTAAATTTGCTGTAGGTGACATAGTAACATGATAAAAACATGTGGAGAATCTGCCCACTGATAGAACTCCAATAACATTTCTAGAGAAGAAGATCTCGAGGCCATCTTCTTTTCAGACGCCTAGGAGAATTATTAGGTAATGAAGGATAAGCCAGGTTAGAAACAAGTGGATTTGGGTGGTTGAGAAGTTTATTATGGAAGGAACGGTATCTGGTACTGGCCAAATTGGCAACATATGGAATATTGAGGTCCTGATGGATGACTTGATTTGTGACAAAGTAAGGAGCATTAAGGATTTTACGAAGGATTTTGGACTGTAAGGATTGGATTCTGGAGGAATTTGATGGTTTAGTGGAGCCCCAAAGCTCAACTCCGTATGTCCAGATAGGCCTTATAATAGTCATGTAGATCAGTTTTTTGTAATGGATTGGCTATTTAGACCGTTTGTCTAGTAAATGTTGCAATAGTCGGAATCTACGAGCAGTTTCTTGTCTTTTTAGTCTTGTATGAGGATTCCATGTCAGTCGTTTCATTTAAATGTAAATTATAAATGGTGGTTCTAGTTATGATATGCAATTTCAATAAAAAGGGGTTTTAAAAACTTAAGATTCTACGTGGTTTATAAACAAATATACTTCCAATGCCTGAAAAAATATAATAAATAAAAAAAATAGTTTCTGGAATGACCGAAAACTCCATTAATATCCTAGGAGGTTAGCATTGAAAATATAATCAAATTCTCTACATTCGTCCCAGGATTCGGCAGGAACTGCAAAAAGCCCCACTGAAACCCCTGAATAGCCCCACTGAAAACACACATATTGACAATGGAAAAACATCCCTCTGTCCAAGGCTGTGTGGAATTCTGACTAAAAACACACAAGGAACATAATTTTTAAAATATACATTATATACCCAAAAAACAAAGATTTCAACGTGTGAATAGTTTAAAATAACAGTATAGTATTTATGTTTTAAGAAACATCAATATAATATATAATCAATATAAACACATAAATCTTCAAATATTAACCAACCGAGCTCTTCTCTGTGTAACCCGTCGTACATAGTTGTTAAGACCTACCCAATCATATCATTTTAACAAAATAAAGATGTCAAGCTAAACATCTGCAAGAGAATATATCAATCCATACTTTTGATCGGAGAGTTGGATATTAACAGACCGACAGGAAAGTAGAATGACCGCTGCCGAAATGAAATTTATGCAAAGGACAATTAAAAAACAAGAAAGGACGAAAGGATTCGTCAAGAACTGCTGATAGCCCCACTGAAAGAGCTCCTGTAAACTCGTCGGCTAAAGTGTTCCGACAATGTTATCAGGATGAACGATCCTTTAAATACCATGGAATATGTCCCAGATGACAGAAGATCTAGGGGCCGCCCTACAATGTTCTATCTAGACTGCACTGTCACTCTATAGGGCGAGGGGGAAGGACCTCTGACAGGCGAGGAACCTAGCTAGAAATAGGGAACAATGGAATCCTTGGCTGCTTACTCCTCTACACTGAGAGGCACTAAAGAGGGAAGCTAAAGAAAAAGAACAAAGTGAATGATTGCTCTGATCCTTTGGCTCCATGGATTTTGGCTCACCCCTTATTTATCACCCTGTAAATTAAACAATAGATTCTAGTAATTTTTTTCTCTTCTTTCCTTTTGTAAGACCTTGTAAATAAATATATATTCACGATGTGTACTCTATAAAGCTATATTATTTGAAGATATTTTTTACGCCTCATTACTAACACTCTCTCTTTATCTCTTGGATATCCTCTTCTTCTTAAAACCTGTCAACTCCTAGTTTTCTCTCCTGTTTTCTCCCAGTTATATTGGAGCCATAGAATATGGCTGCCTGGTATATGGTAGACCCTCGGATAATCTCGAATCTAAACTTAAACGTCTTATGAATTGCGCAGTACGATTTATTTTCAGGATCATCTGAGATGCGCATATAACCCAGTATTACGCCGAGCAGAAGTGATAGAGCCACTATCCTTCCATTGCCAATATTTCCTAGCTTCCTTTTATTCCAAGTAATTAGTACTCATAACCCCTCCTATATCCTTGGAAACCTGCAAATCAAATTCTGATTTACCAAACTGCAGAGTTTGATAAATCATTTTTTACCTGAGCTGCATACACGGAACTCCTTTCCCTCTAATGTAATCCAATCTGATATTATAATAGTACAGATGTAAATACGTTTTTGTTTTGTTTTTTACGTATTTTGTCAGTTGGTTTTTTATCTGTATACCTAAATTATTTATATAAAATTTTAATATAAGTTATAATAAAGTTTTGCCAATAGGTGTTGTTAAATTAAAATCACCTTATAATTGTTCTAAAAACAATTATATACTATTTTTCATTAACACTAGACCGCATGATATTTGGACATTTCGGGCTTGTACTAACGACTTTTAACTATAAATAAATAAACAGCTAGAAGCAGGCGCATAATTGTTTTTCTATACTGAATCTCGTAATGCGCATGCTTTTGACAGTTTATGACAGTCAAAAGTGGACTCTGTAACAAAACTCTTTGGAACTTACAAGATAAACAATTGCCTAAATAAGAAGTTACTTAAAATGCGTTTGGCTCCGCCATGGACAGACCTTGTTATGGATCAATGGAGCTTGTTAATGCATGGCATATATTATTAAGTTGTGGGGAACTCGCCAATTATGGAGATTGCGAGACTGCGACAGTCACTATGGAAATGGTTCCCTTACATCACTCACTCCATTTACCGTCGCATCATCTTTCGCCACCTCCTTAATTCAACTGGAATTAATATTTAAGTCCATCAGTATCTAATTGATTATGTTAAATAATTTTATTACATCTGATGTTTGTAAACTTCATGACTATCAAATACCAGTTTACCAATTAAATACCTTTATATTTATAAAATGTTGTTACCATTAATTATATAGTTTAATAAAAGGTGGTATATTGGGTTATATAATAGTATATAAACTACATAAAGAAACTAAGTATTTATTTACAATTTGTTATCATGAATAAAACGATTCAGATAAAGGTTGCCATATAATATAGATTATTACATGATTACTTATTAGTTAATTTATACTTATAGCTGCTGATGCCGTGAGATGTAGTGCCGTAGGTGTCTTCTGTTTCATAAGGGATGTCCAGGTCTCGTGGCCCTTCTTACGCCTTCGTCTGGTCGAAGTGCATCCTCTAAGTCTGCCTCCTGACTGTGGTCCTCACTCGTCTAAACCTTCCTGTTGAGTGTGTCCGTCTGCCTCTTCTAGATTTCCTCTGTATTTTTCTCCAAGTTACGTATGTGAAGATAATGTGGACAACTAAGAAATTAATGTTACACAAGGAGTCTTTCTCGAAGTTGAACAAGCTTTTGATCGAGTCTGGCATCCAGGTCTGCTCTATAAACTTCGAAAATTCCTACCCCTCATAATCTAGCTTACTCATCTCTCTTTTCTTAGTCCACCGGTGTTCGTCAAGGTAGTATCTTAGGTCCCATTCTTTATACGATTTATACAGCTGACATCCACACCCACCCTAACAGTTAATGCAGTAAACCCTATAAACCCAGCTAATGCATCACAAACGATGCAGACACACATAACATCTATTGAAGAATGGTGTCAAAACTGGAGAATCAAAATAAATCCTGACAAATCCCATCAGATCACCTTTACTCTCCGTCGTAAATCTCTACCCTTCTGTTCACACAACACTTACTTGACAAACGCTCTAAACTTCCAATTCACAACAAAAAATTAGTATACACTACGATAATCAGACCAATTTGGGCATATGGAATTGAGCACTGGGGCTCTACCAAACCATCAAATTCTTCCCGCATCCAATCGTTACAATCCAAAATCCTTGATGCTCCTTATTACGTCACAAATAAACTCATTCATAAAGACCTTAACATCCCATTCGTTGCAGATTTGACCCAAAACAGATAGGCGTCTTTTTTATTTCAAATTCCTTAACCATCCTAACCCATTAATTCTTAATCTCCCATCCTTAATCCTTAACATCCTGATAATCCTCCGAGGCATCTGAAAATAAGATGGCCGCGGGACCTTCTAATTTAAATTAATGCTTGAAGTACCACCAATGGGTGGTTCCTTCCCAAGATTTTCAAGTTTATATGAAACATACAACATATTTACTTATTGTATTTATTATTTGTACAGTTGTAAATCACATTAAATAAATTTAAAAAAATGTACCCGCAATTATATAGAATTTTTATCATAATCATATTTATAAGTAAAGAAACTGAAAACTACCTGATATAAAACGAAATACATATTAGATTTTCCAGCTCTGGTTCCGTTACTTGCAACCTCCCAGGGACGATAGGGTCTGGAGTTGGGTTGAAGTTAGAAGTTCGGTGTAAGATTCAATGAATCCAATTTGGTCAAGATCCAGTGAAGAATCTGGATCGTGTCTCAAACTCTTCTTTTGCATAAAAAATGCAATGTTTGCGGATTTCAAAAGTGTTATCAATTTGAACAAATGAAATAATATCGTTATCAATTCTTTTTTTATTAAATAAGATCATTATTAGAAATCACTATTAGTTTAATATTTTAAACAAATCTATTTTTTAATGCTTAGTAAAAAAATATACATCTTTTCAGTTCAGAAGACCTCCAGGTGTACCCAGCTTCTATAAATTGGGTACTTATAATTGGAGGAATATCTGGGAATTGAGCATGATTTTGAACAAATCACCTCTGTTTACATCGGGACCTGCTCGTGCTATACTGCAGGTGTCCCGAGTGTAATTTTACGATTATAATTAATGTGTGGAAAAGGGGGGGCTGGAAATTGTGACTATCCGCTAATTAGCATGCATATATTTTCCGCTATTTATAAAAAGTATTAATCCCTGGAGGGGCAGATGATGTTAGTGTGTTAGGTTTTAATTTAATTCTCAATAAATAAATTAGAAAGGTGGGGGTCTGACTAATGGAATGTGCTTATCTGGTGACGTCTTCGCCGCCGCGGTGACGTACCTAGTCGCTTCCCTCGTCTGTGCTGCGGGCAAAATGGTGAAAACCACGTATGCTCGCCGTGTTGTCTGAAAAGATGTCTTCGTACCTCCGTGGCTGGCCAGCGTGTCCTGGAGTCCAGCGTGATGGTAGGGGTAGGCCAGGTCCTAGCTTGCATAGTGCATAGGCTGGGGCGACATCGCAGTCGCAGCGTCTTCGGAGCCTTCCGGTGTCCGCGGAAAGGGGGGGCATCAGAAAATGAGACCCCCGACCCCAACTTTATATAATTCCAAAAAGAATGGTAAAGATCGGATTACTTAAATCCGACACAGGGTAATTGCCTCGCATGCATCACTCTTTAATTTGGCCCTCGAAAGTGCGGTACAGAAATCTGGAATACAAGTTGGGGGAACTATCTTCAACAGATCTTCTATTATTTTAGCTTTCGCCGATGACTTAGATATTGTTGCAAGAACCCCTACAGATTTAAATAACGCTTTTATCAGTCTCCAGATAGCAGCGGCTAGAGAGAGTTTAGAGGTTAACGAAACAGCTAGATGTGAACGAACCGTCACATTTTTTAACTGGAGGATTTTCATTTGAAAGGGTGGAGGAGTTCAGTTATCTTGGATCGCAAGTAAACGTGGATGATGACATTCAAGCAGAAATACATCTCAGAAAAGTGTCCGCAAATAAAGGCTATTTCAGCCTACTGAAGCATTTCAGGAGCAGGACTATTTCCCAAAACACCAAGACACAGCTGTATAAGACCCTGCTGAGACCAGTTCTCACTTATGCCTCCGAATGCTGGACATTGCCCAGGTCACAGGAAGCCCTTCCTTTGACGGAAGGTTCGAAAGGAGAATATTGAGGAAAATTAATGGTCCGTTTGAGCTGATGGGATCTGGAAGATGAGAACAAATGCTGAACTGGCAGGCCTGTTCAGGAACCCGGATATTGTAAGAGTGATCTAAGTTGGAGGGCTTCGGTGGGCAGCCCATGTATTAAGAATCACCCAAGATCAGATTCCTAGGATGATCCTGGACGAAGGGTATATGGGACAAGGAGAGTAGGAAGACTCCGGCTTCGATGGATCGATGGAGTGCCAGCAGTCTATCTTAGGAATCCGCAATTGGAGAACAGTGGCAACCATTAGAGAGGACTGGCGGACGAAGTTACGGGAGGCCTTGACTCTACAAGAGTTGTAGCGCCACAGATGATGATGATTATAAAGATTTTTCATATATTGACCTTTACATTTTTGATACATTACATGTAAGATTTTATATTAATGATATATTCTTATGTAAAATTCACAATTTTAGGTGAAATATAAATGGGAAATTTGTTTGGAAGAATATTTTTAAATAGTCCTTTTCTATATAGTACCTTGCTATAACTCATTTTTTCCCCTTGAATATGAAACAGACGTTGTTTTAAAAAGTTGAAAACCGAATCGTAACCTTCATGTTAGGAATATAAAATCTTTTAATACAATTGGCTTCCTCATAGTTCTTCAATTATGGGTAAAATTTTAGGTTTTTTACTAGAGTACTTTAGTTTTACATGTATGTTTGCATAAATGTTGAGAGTTTAATTTGATTTAAACAAGTTTAAGAAGGCTTTATATGCAATAATATTATAAATAAAACATAAAAAAAGGATTATTTCAGGATTTGGGTGGTTTATACACATCCTGATTTTTCGTTGCATGATTTGGGGTATTTTACTGCACGTTTTTTTTCAGTTTTTGCTACAAAAAATCCTGTCTCTAATCATAACTATTCATTTGAAAATTGGTTCTGATTACTTTAAGCCAATCATTAACAAAAATGTTTTAAGTTCTAGTAATTATTATTTAAAAATTTAATTAATTATATTCACTTGATTTTGAAAAATATTTATTGTCTGGATAGTATGAGCAATGATTTTTAGAGTATCTTTAATAACTCCCAATTGTTTTATTATTCTGCGTAATATAAATAATACCTTCTAATTTGTTAATATGTTTCATTGGCCTGGCATAGCACTGCCGTTTAATTTTTTAATTGAATTTCTTTTTTTTCTTTATGTCGTTTGTAGCCTGCTAGAAAAAAAGACTAATAATCAGAAAATTTATTAAATGGGATGGAGACACTTTCTAAAAACAACTGATATCTATTTTTAAATGTTTGTAGTTGATTGTAAATGATAAAACACTTAATAACGAAAACAATACTCATAGAAATTTATTATTATTATTACATTTACTTTCATTTACCTATATGTAATACACTTATGTATAATACTTTCTCCTCTGTAGTAAAGCTAACAGAAGAGGAGCAAATCTTAAAAATTTGTGCAAAAAGCTTATTATATGCATAAAATGTAGCGTTAACACTGGATATTTGTAATAAAAAAATTGTAAAAAAGATAATATAGAAAAAATTGTTTACAAAAAAAATAAAGAACATAAATCAAAAATATAAGAGGTGAGAAATAATGAAAATAAAATAATAATAATGAATAAAATACAATTAAGTAAAAGAAGAAAATTTTAAAAAATAATAAAATAACAATAAATTAGAGAAGATTGTAAAAATTAAATAACAGATGCATGTAGATGTAAAGAAACATACCTAAAAGATTATTTTTTACATCACCTATATAACTGGATTATGAAATATTTTTCTATAATATAAAACACTATATTCTGTTTTAATAATAATAATAATAAATAAGTATGTATATTTATATATACAATAAGTAAGTAATACAATATGTAATAAATAAGGTAATAATAAATTAATAAAAAAAAATGTAAGATTTAAAAGAAGAACAATAAGTGAACAAACTGAAAATATTTAAAATAAAAATAATTTTATTTGGTTTAAGTAATCTAAAATATAGGGGTGACGGAAGCAGCGTGGTAACACGCCTGTCTGCCAACCCATAGATTGTGAGTTCGAGCCCCCGGCCCTAACCAAGATTTTTTTCAAACTTATAACTATAAAATACTCACTCACAATCTCCACCGGGCATTAGTGAGGCCCGTTACCCAATGGGTGGCACTCACAAAAATAGGCGTGGGAGTGACGGACCCACCCTATGAAAACACGTCATGATGCTAATTAGGAAACTATTTCCTAAGTACAACGCGTGAAGCCTTGGACCTCCACGGTCTGTCGTGCCAATAATAATAAAAAATCTGAAATATAGTAAAAGTGACAAAATAAATAGATAATAAAAGTAATCATAATGACAAAGAACAAAAAAGTGTAAGAAAACAAAAATATTGCAGGTTTCTCACTCCACACACTAACATTTTGGTGATTATTTAAAATATATATATATTAAAATATTTTGCAGGAAATAATATATATAAAATGTTTTACAAAAGAAAAGAAATAACATAAAACAAACAACAAATATATAAATATAACATTCATCATATTCTTATGAATTATTTATTTCTAGATTTTATGCTGGATGGAACTTGTGCAGGAAACTACAAGAATAAAGGTTTTCTGGTGAAAAAGGTGATTTGAACAACCACAAATGCCGTTTTATAAGACGAGAAATAAACTTTTATTGAACAATTAAACTATATTGGACGACCATGAAACTATATTGGTTAGCAACGAAACTGTGCACAATACTAGATGGAAAAAATTATTCCGCCACTAATTGCGTAATAAAATTGTACGATAAAAGCTTAAACCTATTAAGTAGCTTAAACGTCGATTGTATATCGATCCTACGAGCTGAGTCCGTGGCACGCTATCTATACCTTCGGAATTATGATTATATTTGAGTGGCAACATAAAATAAAAAACTTATATCCACTTTGTCAATCATGGATAGTTACGAATAGATCAATTTATTTTATACACAAATTTTATAGGGGAATAGGAAATGACTAAGAAAACATTTAGCACATCATATTTAACATAAAATTATATGAAAACCTAAAATTTTTTCAAATCATCCACATCACACGAAAATGAATATTATTTAAAATTTTATATAAAACAAAAAAAAGCTATTCTAATTTCATATGATTCAAAAATTGGTATAATAAAAACGAAAACATATATAAACTATTTTAATAAAAGGAAGATAGTTGGTGTGTGGCAATGATAAAACTCATATAGTAATTAAACTATTTATATTGAGTCAACCTTTGCAGGGGTCCGTCAGGGCTAAAAAAGATACAAACAACCAAAAAAAAAAGTAACGAATCAGTAAAGTGAGGTGTGGCTAAATATGATTAATGATATGAGGATATTTATATAAAAATAAACGAAGTAAATTAAAGAAAATAATAATAAGATTTGCAGTGAAATGTATAACTAGAAAAAATATATAAAAATACAGTAAAAGCTAAAAGACACAAAAGTTAAGAAAAAAGGAAAATAATGAACAAAATAGGACACAATTCTGAAAGCAGATAAGCACAAAAATAAAAATGAAGGCGGATGAGAAGAGAAACAGAAAGGGGGAAGGATTAACAAATTGGTGGATAACAAATATTTGAAAGCAATATAATATAAACAAATAAATAACATTAAAAAGCAATGTAATATAAATTTAAAAAAAAAATTAAAATCTGTACTGCTACAACCCATGAAGGGTCAGGGGTTCGGTACTTTGTAAAGAAGTACCAACGGTTGTGCAAAGAGGTGATTTGGTCAGAATCACGTTCGACCGCCAGATTTTTACCTCATGTAAGAGGCTGGGTGGACCCCAGGATGGCTCCAGAAAATATAATATAAACTATTAATAACAATTTAAATAAAGTAGTTGAGCATTAGAATAGTAAAATATAAATAAATGTAACAAAGTAAATAAAGTCCCCAACAAAGTAATTTTAAGAGTGTAAATTACGTGAGATCTCGAAAAACCTAACTTTATTCTATGTAGATTGCTATTGCTTCTAAAAACTTTCTAAACGAAGAAGGAAAGCAATATGTCGAGGTATTTAGGTTTTTAGCTTATTCGACACTCGACTTTTTGTAATAAATCAGACAATTATCTTCTAAACTGAATAAATATTAACAAGTTTACTATAAATAAATAACAGTGACATTTATTTTGAAATAATGTCTCTTACACCTGTTTCACTTTCCTTTGTGTGTTTGAAACTCCCATGTTTATTTTTACCTAGTCAAAGTCTTTCTACTCGTTTTACTTTCAATGTTTCTCGGAAATCTCATTTCAAGTAAAAATGACATTCACCTTTAACCTTAGGAAATGAGAGCGTTAAAATGTTTTTTTTTTCTCTTGTTTTTTATGTTTTTAAAAGAAAAACCAGTTACGTTTAATATCTTTTGAAATTCACCGTTATAACTCCGTTAAAATTCCGCGAGCCCTCACTCAAAATTCTTCTATGCCATTTTATCAAAATTTCAACTCCCCTTTCAGCGGAGGGAAATTTGAGACAATATTCGTCCTACCCCGACAGAGGCGTGATATGAAGAGAAAGGCAATTTGATCCGGGGATAGAGAGACTGAGGGTGTGAAAGGGTAAACATTTCATTAGGGATGGTAGGAGCACCGAGTGTGAAATTAGTGCGAGATTGTGAGTTCTGTAGCAATGTGCCCTGTGCCATGCGCTATGCGCTGTGTGCTCTGTGTGTTGTGGCCAGGAAACCACATCCCGAGCTTCAGCCCCGGCTCAATAGGGACTCAGTTAATAAACTCCTCGAGTCGCAAACCGGGTTTCCTTTATGAGATCGGATATTAAAGATAAAAGGAGACGTTTAATACAAAGCTGGAAGCGAGTTTAACCGTACGGGACATCTGCAAACTTCGGATAACACTTTAAGCTTATAATCCTTCAGAAGATTTTACTTTCAAATCAACAGAAAGATACAAAAAAAAGTCTGGGCTGAGACTATCAGCGAAGTACACAAAAAGGATATTGTACAATACAGTTACAATAGTATTTTAATAATAATAATTTTATTTATTTATTCTGGGACTGATCCCTTAGAAAAATATCTGTACCTCGGAGGGATACAACACTATGTCCATTTTTTTAATTCACATGCTTCAGAAGGATAAAACACCAAGGTGTTCTATCCCTCTAAATAAAAGTGGACTTGGTGTTGTTTTAAAACATGCTATATCCGGTTCTAACTGGTTTTGGACATAGTGCTCTATTCCTCTAAGAAATATGAGAAAAGCTGATTTTAACTCTGTAATAAAGTCAATATGGAAAAAAATGGACATAGTGTTGTATCCCTCCGAGGTACAGATATATAGGCATCAAAATCAGCCTTAGAGTACAATACAAAATAAAAATGAAATTATAAAACGTCATAACATATAATGAAAGTACGAAGTGTACGTGTACGAATCGTAATCTGATAATAGTAATCTGACCGTCAAACACATTTTTGAAAAATGTAATCATTACAAATAAACTCTGGACCCGATAATATTTCAAATCTCACTGAAATGAGTCCCACTGGTGCGGATCAGTACACCATAACAAAGCTGTGACTATGGAACAACTAGGCCTTACCAAAACCAACAACCAACGGGCGTTGATGACCAGGCTGTTAAACGCCGTTTCAAAACAAATGTAATGAAATAATGAATTTGAAAAGATAAAAATGAAGAACAATTATTGACATAATATATAAAATAAGAATAGAACAAATAAAATAAAACCATATGTCGTATTATAAAACATAAGATGACTAACACTTCTGATAATAAATAAAAAGAAAAACAAAATCAAATACAATTAAACTAAAAATAATAAATAAAAAGGTATATTTTCTGCTAATATACATATTTACAAGTATGAACGAAATTCTGAAACATAAAATACAGAGAATATATAAACCTTATTTAAAACTTTTAATTGATATTCTTCTGGAATTGAGTGGTACTCGAAGATGCGTGATTTGAAGATTGGAAGGGAATTAGAACTAAAATAAAGGAGGAAATAGAATTCCATAGAAAAGAGGAACGGATAAGGAAAGACCTACCAAAGGCTGCGGCGGTTCGATGTCCAGTTACATTAAGTCTGAAGGCCGTGAGCGGGTATTGCGACAATGCACTGAGGATATAAATTGAAGGATATCAGAGATGTACGATGGACGGCGGGACAGGATAACTTGATAGAGGAAGGAAGCAAGAAAATATTTACGTCGGAAGGAGGGGTAAAGCCACTTCAACTCTTCATAAAATCGGGTGACAGAAGCGTCCCTGTGGACTCCAAAATTGAATCGTACAAAGCAATTAATTAACCGTTTTAATTTGGTTCAGGTTTCCCAGAGACACCCCCGTAAACCACACAACAATAACAAAATTAAGGGAATAATAAGGAAGTAACCAGGAGCCAACGGGTTTCAAATGGAAGTAGGTGACGAAAGTAATTAAAACGCTTTAGGTTGGAGACGGGAAAGATAGGTGATGTGGTTTTTCCCGGTTTTGTACAATATTAACCCATACAACAGGCTCAACTGAAACTATCGAAGGTTAACCATCAAGGAACCTGACATGAACATTATATGAATGAAGGATTGGATAGAGGTGTTTTAATGAGTCAAAATTGCAGTAAAACGCCGGTGACTAGTATTAGAAATTATTGGTCCAATTAAATGTAAAATTAATTCAACAAACACTTTTGATAATTGAAATCACTGAAAAAAATCTTCATCCATTAACTGTAAAAAACATTTGGTCGAAGACGGGATACTTTTTATTTTCATTGTTGCCTGAGCAACTCATTCTATGATTTCTTGGTTGTTAGTTAAATCGTCTATCTCTATCAAATTTATTTTATTGAATTTAGAAAGAAACAAAATAATGGTTACATCTTTGGTAGATAATAGATTCAACTGGAACTATGGAAGGTTTCTAGTATAGATTTCTTAGAGAGAGTGATATTCTTAAACGTGGATTTTATCTAATCTCAGGTTAATCGTCTATCAATCGCCGATAAAGTTTAACTTTTTTGATGCAACGGATGATTATTGATTTGACCGAAAATTTAAGAAATCTCAGTTTAAACTTTGATGGTGTAACCGACCCTAAAAGTCTTAAAAGAAAACCTTTTAACTTTCCCCCTCTAAAAACAAATTTGTGTTTTATAAAAAAAAAAAGTATGATTATAAAGTTATACTTGTGGAAATAGTTGAACTTTTAAAGGTTTGCGAATCTTATTTGATACTCGAAAACGAGAGCAACCATCACTAGGGATATTATAAGCGTGTAAATTATAGGAGATCAAAAAACTTAATGCAATTTTACGTAGATATGAACGAAAAAAGGTCATTCTTGTCTCAAATATATAATTCTATAGATATTGCCAAATTTTTGCCCATTCAGGCTTTCATCAGGGTATTATTTCAAACTGAAAATACAAACATATATAGCACAAATAAAATGACTTACAATTTTGATACTAGATATAACAATTTAGAAATCTAAAGGATTACTTAAAATAATTGGTGTCTATCTCTAAACTGTCATGGTAACTAAACTAGATCTTCCGAGAGGAGAGGAGTTTCCAATATTAAAATATTTTAACTATTCTAAAATTACGACAAAGTCTAAAAATTTACTAATACCTTATAACTTAAAAAATGTTTTCTAGAAATAATTTTTAATGAATCCTTCCAATTTAAATTAGGATTTCTAAAATGTTTTATTTATTTGTTGAATACTATGTGGCGAATAATAAATGCCAACAAAAAACACATAAATAATTATTTAAAATACCGATGATTTAGGAATATAAATTAATGTTTTTAGAATCAGTTTTAATATTTACAAAATTATTAAAATTTTCTGAAATACATAGTGCCTCCAGGTATTTTAATTTTTGTCCTGAGGTTTCTTCATGTAAATTATGTGGGTTCTCAAAATCAAATTTATGTTTAAATTTTATCTGGACATACGGAGTTGAGCTTTGGGGCTCCACTAAACCATCAAATTCCTCCAGAATCCAATCCTTACAGTCCAAAATCCTTAATGCTCCTTACTTTGTCACAAATCAAGTCATCCATCAGGACCTCAATATTCCATATGTTGCCGATTTAGCCAGAACCATATACCGTTCCTTCCATAATAAACTTCTCAACCATCCAAATCCACTTGTTTCTAACCTGGCTTCTCCTTCATTACCTAATAATCCTCCTAGGCGTCTGAAAAGAAGATGGCCTCGAGATCTTCTTCTCTAGTAATGTTATTGGAGTTCTATCAGTGGGTAGATTCTCCACATGTTTTTATCATGTTACTATGTCACCTACAGCAAATTTACTTGTTGTATATATGTGTATACAGTTGTAAATATCAATAAATAAATTATTAAAAAAAAATATTATGTTATTTCAGTGTGAATGAAATCAGTTATTACTATTGCTGCACTCCATTACTTATCACTTATTGCCAGCTGCACTCTACTACTTATTGCCCAACAACGTTGTGGCAGATTGTAATATTTATCAATAAATAAAATTTGAAAAAAAAAAATAAATAAAACGTTTGCTTGTTTTTGTCCTTTATTTTGATTTATATATTTTCTAGAAAGAGGCGAATCGATTAGCATATAATAATTATGAAGAAAATGTATACTTTCTAAGCTACGCGCAAAAAATGCTTAATTCTGTTAATAATCTTTTATTTACCGGATACCGAAAAAATCCTGAACATTTAGAAAAAAAAGCCATCACAATCGGACAGACAGTATGGTATCCCATAAACTACGACAAAAAATAAATATTAATTTTTAAATATTAGATTAGATTACTGACATAAAGTATCATCGTGCAAAAATATTAAATAGTATACAATATATAATTATATAATTAAATACGATTATATATTCTGTATTTTTATATTTCATATAATTACATATGTTTATAGATAAGGTAATGATAATGGTGGATCTATTTATTGCTTAGAGTCCTGAGTTGCCTTTTTCCCAAGATAAAACAATAGGCCTATTGACCCTTTCGAAAGCAGGCATCTCCATCACAGTTCCAGCTGGTCTCTTCTGCGACCCCTACCACAGCCTCTAGTATACCATTCATCCGATATAATTAATTCGCATTTAAATAAAAAATATCAAATAAATATATATTTAAAAAAATAAACTATAAGACCGATAAAACTTTTATGACATTTAAATTCATTATTAAATATCGCTGAAGACTAACAAGCACTCGATCACCCGGCCAAATATATTGATAGTCTAATTGAAATTACTGTTAATGATAAAATTACTATTTTATAACCTCTTATTCCCCCTTAAGGATAAAAATTAAAACATAATAGTTCTTAAGGCATAAGAATTTATGCATATACACCAATTGTATGCAATCAAGTTATTTCATTTCTTTGAAGGATACGCGGTCTATCACTGAAATATCAAAGAAAAAAATATATAAATTAGAAATTATTATTTTTATTTTTAACTTGATGCATCTACAATGCTGTCCTCAGATTTTCCTGACCCATGGAAATCATCCATAAATGATTCCCAAACCTCGAAAGACGCCAGAATTCCCATCCTCTTACCGTCCTCTCTCTGTGTTACCTATCATGGGAAAAATCCTAAAGAAACTTATCTCAAAACGCCTGTATCCCATCCTAGATTCCAACCACATAATCCCAGATCACCAGTTTGGATTCCGAACATCCCACTCCACTATCCTGTATGTAGTCTCGTCTTCATTGGTGCGCGGAATGTACTGCTCGGGAGTCCTTCTTGATGTAGAACAGGCTTTTGATCGAGTCTGACACCCAGGACTGCTATACAAGATGCGTAAATTCCTACCCCCTACATATTATCTCATTATCCGTTCTTATCTCTTAGACAGGTTATTTCGAGTAAATCACAACAGATCTGTTTTTGCTGTTGATGACTGACATGGAATCCTCATACAAGACTGAAAAGACAGGAAACTGCTCGTCAATTCCAACATTTACTAGACAAACGGTCCAAACTTCCAATCCATTACAAAAGACTGATTATAAGGGCTTGACATACGGAGTTGAGCTATGGAGCTCCACTAAACCATCTAATTCCTCTCGAATCCATACAGTCCAAAATCCTTAATGCTCCTTACTTTGTCACAAATCAAATCATCCATCAGGACCTCAATGATAAACTTCTCAACAACCCAAACCCACTTGTTTCTAACCTCGCTTCTCCTTCATTACCTAATAATCCTTCTAGGCGTCTGAAAATAAGATGGCCTCGAGTTCTTCTCTAGAAATGTTATTGGAGTTATATCAATGGGTTGATTCTTCACGTGTTTGTATCGTGTCATTATAGCACCTACAGCAAATTTACTTGTTGAATATA
>NW_027108767.1:14961-17150 GCF_000696795.3 Halyomorpha halys | reverse complement strand
GGAATAAGTGGGGTATTATTAAAGGATATTGTAGGGGAAGAGGTCATGGGTTTACCTCGAAGGGAAAATGTGATTTGGTGGGATATATATACTTATAACTTAAATTTATTTATGAGTTATGGAAAAAAAGAAAGAAAATTTTGTAGAATTTAAATAATGGAAAATTTAAACATATTTAAAGAACGATATAAAGTTGAAAAAAAATTAAAACGTGTAAGAGAAGTAATAACAAATAATAAAAAGGAAAAAATAAATTATGTATAATTTTAGTACATAATGCAGACAATTTTAAAATCCGACAATGCAAAAAAAAATAAATGCTGTGACTATTTATATTAATAGGAATATATATTATTAAACTTGTGCTTCACTAGCCATAATTATTATGTGTATGAGGCAACCCAATGATATTGGAAAGCACACCATTTTTAAATAAAGTATTTTTCTCTCTTTCAGTTAGCTCAATGACCACGAAGATCTTTCGCCGAGAGACGGGTTGTTCTTACTGTCGGATTTGCATAATCCGATTTTCCGCTTCTTTTTTGGTTTTATGTCGGGATCAGAGATCTCATTTTTTTATGAGACCCCTGACCCCGAAAACTGTAAAGCCGTCCCATGCTATCAGTCGTGGCATGCCAGGTAGGACCAAGACTGGTTGACTACCACCACGAAAGAGCCGATGACTAGCTTGACAGCCAATTCAACAACCCATCGTATCACTTTAATATATTTGACTCCCCGAGTAACAGTATAATAGAATTAGCTATTATAATTTTACTAACATTTTAACATAAATTGCCACTCCAGAGAATAATAATTGATTAAAGAAAAATATAACTATGCTAAAACTTATAAATGATGTCTCTAAACATTTCAATCCCCTAGTTAAGTTAGTTACATTAATTTTTATTTATTTATTTATTGATATTTACAACTGAATAAAAAATACAACAAGTAAATTTGTAGAGAAACTACCCAGTAGTAGAGCTTTGAAAACATTTTACATTATGAGGTCACGAGGCCATCTTCTTTTCAGGCGCCTCGGAGAATTGCCAGGAATGGAAGAGGAACCAAGATTAGAAACTAGTGGGTTTGGGTTTGGTCAGAGAGTTAATAATGGAAGGAATGATATCGGGTTCGGGCTAGATCTGTTACATAAGGAACATTTAGGTCTTTATGGATGGTTTTATTAGTAACAAAATAAGGAACATTGAGGACTTTCCTAAGGATTTTGGATTGTAACGATTGGATACGAGAGGAATTCGAAGGTTTAGTGGAGCCCCAAAGCTCAACTCCGTATGTCTAGATGGGCCTTATTATTGTCATGTAGATCAGTCTTTTGTAATAAATACATGATATTTTTCAGTGATAAAAATTGGAATAAGATAAAAGAAATGTTTATTTTTTTTAATAAAACATTAAAATAATATGGCCCTCTGTCAAAGAGGGTGGAATATTGAAGTTATTTGTAGCTTTCTGGCTTGAGCTATTAAAAAATAAATAAAGAATAAAATAGCGGTTTCGTTTTCCAATTAAATACAGCCTCTGCTTGTACAACCCCTCTCCTTGCGTAGGAGATAAACCATTATTATTAAAATATATCCAATGCGCCCTATGCTATTCAATGCATCCATACAAACTTTTTTTTTAATGTTCTTTTATTTATACCGATATCCTACTCCTAAATGAGTATCAATTAGTAATGAGTATATAAAGTATCAGTATTTTAATGAGTATCAACCGAAGAGACCGAAATGGTTGTGAATATAAACATTCGAAATATGAATACAAATCTAAATTACAAATAAAAGAGTACTTGTTACATGCATGGTAACTAAGAAGGATGATGATATCTCGGTGGAGAGCATCCATATATTGCACATTTTGTATTTTATACATCTATGCAATTTTATATTTATTACTTTTAAGTTTTAGCTTTATATATTCACTTATTCTATTTTTATTTTTACAGGCATGTGTTAGAGTGTATATATTGTAAATGGGGACGATCATGTTGGATTTTATGTATATATATCTTTACTATATTTGAAATGGTTATATATTCTTTTATACTTATAACTTTTTTTTTAAATAATTTATTTATTGATATTTACAACTGTATACACATATATAAAACAAGTAAATTTGCTGTAGGTGACATAGTAACATGATAAAAACATGTGGAGAAT
>NW_027108767.1:0-14856 GCF_000696795.3 Halyomorpha halys | reverse complement strand
GTTTCCTGTCTTTTCAGTCTTGTGGGAGGATTCCAGGTTAGTCGTTTGTCAAGATGTAGTCCAAGATAACGAATCTGTTCTACAGGGGTAAGAGCACACATTATTAAAGTATACTGTAGGGCAGTCGCCGGTTTATGACGAAGAGTAAAGGTGATTCGATGGGATTTATTTTTATCCTCCAATTTGGACACCATTCTTCGAGGGTTGTGATATGGGACTGGAAAGTTTGGGATGCAATCAAAGAGTTATTACTAACTGTGAGCACACATGTGTCATCAGCATACGTGGTAAGGATAACATTAAATTAGAATAATCATTTCAGTACACATTCAAAATTACTGCAGTATAGCACGGAGCAGGCTTTCATGTAAACATTTACAGACATCATTTGCTTGCAAGAGCCCATGTATCGTAAAGAAGATAACCCAAACTAATGTTCCATTGTGCAGTACTTGCAGTACTGAATAAACTATTTTTACCAGTTGAATTTTCAATCGCATGGTTTTTATTTTATGTTTGTAATTTAAACAGTTAGTTGGTTAAAACACTTCATGAGATGGGCTTTCATCGCCATGGAAGGACACCGAGCCAGGCTGTCGAGAAAGACCGGGATTTACGCCCTCGCCGAGTCGGACCTTCCCAGTTTGATAGAAGAAGAGAATTATCCCTTCTTCAAGGAGTTCATTTACGGGTGGAAGGAGGTGGTGGGCCCCACTCATTACACGATGGGAAGGACTTGACCGCCCAACATCGGCGAGCCACCAGAAGATGAGGAAGCTAACCCGGATTGAGACCAGGAGGGCTGGACCAGCCTGGAAACTGCAGGAGGCACCCAGAAGGATGCAGTGGACAAGGTGCAACTCCATCAGACGTAGCGCTGGGCTGCACCACAGTTAAAAAAAAAAAAGCAAAAAATAAAAAAAATTGGTGATCCTAGGGAGTAGTGGCATGCGCAAGCCCCAGCGCACTACCCCACTGCTCCCGCACCCCGTATGCAAGGCTTTCATCGTATGTGAGTGTCGTGAGTTCAGACAGATCTCGTTCCAAGGATAATATGGAATGAGGAACTACTAAACATGAAGGCAAGCTGATGGGGACTCCTAGGCAGTCTACTTCATGTTTTTGAGGCATTTTTGCAAATTTTGAGAGGCAACGGATTTTTCTTGCGTTTTGGTGCTTTCAACCACCCACCGAATCCTCGCCACTGATTAGCCTCCGAGTCTTTGAGGTAGTAGTATTAAGGGCTAGTGACAATTTGGTGAGTGGTCGCCGCACTCACCAAATTGTCACTAGCCCTTCACTGATAGGACGACGGCGGCCATCTTGTAAGAGATTTATCTATTCTTTATTCGATATGCGCATAACGACGAGCTTTTATAATTCTCTCCTGATTGACTTTATTTTGTTATTGTATCAAATATAGCATGTTTTGTGTTTTTCTATTCATTGCATAACATTATAAAGTTAATTTTTTTTTTCTATTTATTCTGTAATATTAAGGTTAAGATTTTTATATTGAAGTATCATGATTTTCTATCTCCTTTATTCATTATTATTTCTTTAATTAGGGGAACGACCCTTTTAGTTTGCACATATATTTCATTTTATTTGTTAATATTTAATATTATTAAATGTTCGTGTCAACTGGAAAGCATATTTTCTTTTTAGTGTCATTTTGGTTCTTTGGTTTTTTTTTTTTAATTTTATGTTCCTCCATTTATTATTAAAAATGAATCAGCGATCAAATTTTTATCCCATATCAGTCCTAACAATGACTTTAACAAACTAAAATAGGTTGCGAATATGCCTCTAGAATATACAAAATTTACTACATATCAGTAGACTAAAAGGTATCTTAATTACATTTTCTTTTATGGAACTTTTCCATTGAGCCCCGTTCTAGATAGACAAAAATCGATAACTCATAACTAACCTAGGACAAAGCTAGACTACGACATTTGAATATAGAAATAGTTTATTCTAACCGTTCAAGTTTCCCCTCGTTATATGGAAATCTGTTCTCCCCTAAGTGCGGGGCCAATATTCCTCTACAAGTTTTAAAATATTCAGCAAGCGATGCATTTGATACGGTTGTTTGTCACCCAGTTCGGTTAGCAAATGGCTTTCCCCTTTTTTAATGAATTTAAATATAAAAAAGTTTCCGTAATTTTTATCCTTAATTTGAGGTAAAAAAATTAAGTAATTACTTTTTTACGGATAACATTCACTTGCTTTACTTTTAATGGATTATTGTACCTTAAAAAGGGAAATGCCAATAAAACTGAAATTACTAAAGACAGTTCTCATGCTAAAGATGTGCAATGAGACTGGGTTCAAATAAAAATTGTATTCTAAGCGGTATAAGAAAAATTATATCTAAAACGAAGAGAGCAAAGGTGATTAAAATAATTTTTACTCCAGGATTCTCCCAAATATACATTTTTTTTTTAATTTATTTTATACCATATCGGTCTGGTTGGCGTTACATGGTTTATATAACCGTTATATTATGTATATATATTTTTTAAATAGTTGATTATAGGGAGGTATAGTCTCGTACAAAAGACACCTCTAACTGTTTACAATGTTATAATTGAAAGAAAAAAAGATAAAATAAAAATAAAAAAGAATAATGTTTCTTAATAAAAGAAAAAAGTAAAATTAATAACAAAAAATAATGATATTTTTAGACTTAACAAAACAAACAATTGCCCTTAAATGGTAAAAAGAAACAAGTTAATTTGAAAAAGGGACGACAGAAGAGAAACAAAAAAAAAATTAAAACAAATATTAATAGTAAGTAAAATAGAGGTAGTGTGAAAAATGAATTAATAAATATAGAATTTATAACAGGATGTCCTGCAGTAGTCTAGGCTTCAATCTTCGGGTTGAGGTTGGGTTTCCCAAGTTGTAGGTCACTACTCCTTCAATTGTCGGCAACTGGGAGTGGAACTTCATGAAGCGTTTTTTGATGTAATCCTCTATTGACTCCATATTTAATTCCCGATGAAATTGGCTATTTCTCATGAACCAAGGAGCATTAACTGCGATTCTTAGGACTTTGTTTTGAAAATATTGTAATTTTTTCTTTTTCGTAAAAGATGCTGTTCTGCAGACCACAGCCGTATATCAGCAGTGACTTGAGAATTGTTTTAAGTATAAGAACAGTTATTACTGGTTTTAGTTTGGAATTTTTGTTTAGGATAGGATATGGTATTGCTAAACTTGCATTTTTGCAGGTTTGAGTTAGTTTGTTGTTGACATGGCGATTCCAGATAAGGCGGAGATCTAGGTGAATTCCCAGGTATTACTGTTTCACTGGTAGGATTCCATATCACATTTTTATCTTTGAGGATTAGTTCCGGTGGGTGTCGAAGAGTAAAAACTTCTGAATTACATTTTTCAATGTTCAAGCTAATCATCCATTTAGTGAAATATTGTTCTAAATCATTAAGGTGACTTTCTAAAGTGTTTCTATGGATTATTATGTCATCATGTTGAGAGGCAACAACTGTATCGTCAGCGAACATAGCTAAGGAGGTGAGAAATATACATATTAAATATGCTTAATGAAGGGAGGGGGGACTCAGGTACTTTAGTATACCATCCTCTCAAACAAAGTTTATATTACTGTAATATATAATTAAATTTCTTATTTAAATACTTTATTTTTTAGTGGTATAGATATAGGAGAAAATACATTTGAACAGATACAGTTTAAGTATTTAGATTCTACAGTAACTACAAAAAACGGAATTGATGAGGAAATTAAATTGAGATTAAATTCGGGAAATGCTTGTTATTTTTCAATATCGAAATCGCGTGGTTCGCACCTTCTGCCCAGAAACTTGTAAATTAGAATTTACAAAGATATTATACCTACCACTGTTATTTATAAATACCAAACGAGGCATATTACACTAACGGAAGACAGCGCCTTAAGGTTTTTGAAAATTGAAGATCCCCACCTGGACATTTAAACATAGACAAATGAGACTTGATACTTTCACTTTAATAAGTCAGAAATAATTATTCCTTCCATAATAAACTCCCTAACCACCCAAACCCACTAGTTTCTGACCTCGCTTCCTCTTCCATTCCTGGCAATCCTTCGAGGCGCCTGAAAAGAAGATGGCCTCGTGACCTTATATTGTAAACTGTTTTTAGAGTTCTACTACTGGGTAGTTTCTCTACATCCTGTACCATATCATTATGTCATCATGATCAAATTTACTTGTATTTTTTATACAGTTGTAAATATCAATAAATAAATAAATAAGTCAGAAGCGGAAACGTTTAGTAAGACGTCAGGGGTTTGTACTTGGGTCTACGAGACCCACTTTTCAGATCAATAGTCCCCCACCTCACGAATATAACTACCAACGAGATCTCATCAGGAAAAAAAAACCAAAAGGAAACTAACTAGTCAAGGGGTTGTGACGACATGATTGAAAAATTGCACCGTTATAATCAATTCATGAACGGTCAGGGGTTCAGTAAATTGTAAGAAAGAACTGATTTTTGAACAACGGCTGTACAAGGAGGTAATTTGTTTGAATTAATGCTTAACCACCTTAATTTACCCCAATTACTAGTACGTATTTTTTAGAGAGTGGATGGGCACTTGGAGTTCTTCGGAACCCACAGTCGACTTTGGTTACAGGAAAATAATGAATAATTATATGCCTCTGCTATATTTAAATCAGAAAGTTAGTACTCCTAGAGGAAGGAAACTGAACATTTTTCTGGATACAGCTAAAAAAAAGTACAACGATAAAGAAATAAACAGTGAACATTTTTGAAACGTAAAATTTAAAAAAAAAAGTAGGATTGAACAAAAGAAAAGCCTAAAAACATGCATTAATTAAATAAAAAATTTAATTATGAATTACAGTATAATATTACTATAATACCATACAGGCTCCTTGTAAGAGAGGATGGAATATTGAAATACCTGAGTCCCCCCTTCCCCTAATATGGGCATATTTAATATGAATACTAGGGAGAAGTCCTGGGGTAAAGGCGGTTTTAATCACCTTCTCTCTCTTAGTTGTAGATGTACTTTTTCTTAAACCACATAGGCTCCGTTGCACCCTCACAGTTTAAATTACAATTAGTAAGTAGTAAGAGTACTTAAGTACGTACTCCTACCTAACATACAGATAAAATGAACCCAAAACCAAACTTTAGTATGAGATATGATAATTATGAGATATCCCATTAAAAGATTACTATAGATTTATTAATATAACGAAATGAAACAGGCCAGTAATTAGAGCAATTATACCGAGTCAACCAGGAAATACAGGAGTATCCTTCGGGCCAACACCCCCACTGTTCAACTAACTCGAATAAATCCTGAGTTACCGTCCTATTTCACCGAGATCGAAGGCTGTGCCAAAATATATTTTCTGGTAAAAATAAATTAAATATAACCGAGCCTATAAAGTGTATCCGTGGTTTATGATCAATCTAAACTCAAAATCACCATCACATAAATTTAGAGTAGCATTAGAATTTTTTTTTTTTTTGCCAAACACGCGCTTTGCTCTTACCCCTAAGTACAAATACAAAAATTTTTGATACATCTTAACTAAAGGGGAGAGAGTAGCTCATTGATAAGACACTGTGCTACAATCTTCAAGGACCCTTTTCTGTTTCACTCTGTGGATTTGGAAGCCATTTAGAGTCCACCCAGCATCTGAAAGTGGGTAAAAATTTGTAGTGGAACGTAATTCTTACCAAATCACCTCCTTGCACAACCGTCCTATGTACACTCCTTAAATACATAATATATTTTTAGCTATTCTTAAGACTTTCTGTTTTTTGTTTGGCCGTTCACATATTCGCAAACATAAAAGAACAAATAGTTTTTTTAGAAATGGTTATTTTTATCCAGAGCTTCTTAAATCGAGCGATTTCATTGAAAATTCGGATTAGCAGTTTTTCGCAATCAGAATAATTTTTAAAACATACTTTGTAAAAACAAATACTTAAGAAATATAAAAAAAAAAAAATAACTTACTTACCTAATCAAGCCCAAAAATCAGGAAACCTGAAACAAAATAAACAATAATAATTAAAACTTAATAAAATTATAAATAAATATATAATTATTATAACCATAACTAAAAAGAACTTCAAAACTTCATACAGTAGAATAAGTACTAGTTCTTAGACTTTTATAATTTTCATTTTGAATTGGAAATTTAAATTATTTACTCATTTGTTTCGCCAAATTATTTTATTTCCTTTTTATTTATTTTTTTTGTTGTTGAAGTGTCAACGGTGAGGAAATATAAAATTTCCCTTGTTGATATTTAGGTGCAATATAGACATATTTAATTGAATCTGTGCCACTAAAACCCATGAGAGCAATACTTTGAAAGGAAGTACTGTTACTACACCAACGGTTGTGCAAGGAGGATGCTTAATCAGAATCACACTCGACCGACAGATTATACCCAATAAAGGTATTCATTTAATGAGGCTGAGTAGAATCTAGAGCACTCCTAAACCAACAGAGCAGACTTACGGTTAAATTGAAACATAAAATAATTATAAATGGAATATGGTCCGGGTGCGGTCAAATAAAACTGAAATAGTAATATCTATTTTAATTGAGCCAACGTTTCGCCCCACATTGCAGGACTTCGTCAAGGCTAAGATACAAACACTTAACTAACATGAGTAAAAAAGTAAATGGAAAATCACAAGGGTATACAATGGAACGTAAAAATTGAATAAGAAAAGTTAAAGGTTACACACTTATTGTTTATAACCTTTCATTTTTCTTATTTAATTTTTATGTTTCATTATATATCCTTGTAATTTTCCAATTAATTTTTTTACTTATGTTAAGTGTTTGAATCTTTTTTTAGCTCAAATGAAGCCCGTTTACAAGAACCACGAACGTTGGCTCAATTAAAATAGTTATTACTATTTGAGTTTTATTTGACCGCACCCGGACCATATTCCATTTATTATTATACACGGTCAAATAGCAATCTTCCATAAAGACTATTGCAAATAGTAATATATATTTTAATTGAGCCAACGTTTCGCTCCACATTGCAGGACATCGTCAAGGCTAAGATACAAAAACTTAACATGAGTAAAAAAATAAATGGAAAATTACAAGGATATACAATGAAACGTAAAAATTAAAGATTATACATTTATTGTTTATACCCTTGTAATTTTCCAATTAATTTGTTTACTTATGTTAAGTGTTTGAATCTTTTTTTAGCCCTGATGAAGCCCGTTGGCATGAACCATGAACGTTAGCTCAATTAAAATAGTTATTACTGTCAGTGTTTTATTTGACTACACCCGAACCATATTCCATTTATTAATACACACGGTCAAATAGCAATCTTCCATTATAGGATAATTATCTGCCACAGTTGGATTCGAACCCGAGTCCTTGGAGTTAGTAGTGCCTTATCACAGAGCTATATACTTCCTCCACTCCAAAAATATAAAAATATTTTTAATGAATAAATAATCACTTCAATTTTTTATTTATTATACACTGCTCAGGCTTTGTGTCATTAAGATGTGATGTAGATGGTCTTGTCTTTTTATCACAAATTGAATTGATCATACATTTTTACAATAAGTAATAAACTAAATCTCAACTAATTGTTTCCAAAAAATGTTATTTGTTTCATTGTTTTTTTCTGATCCCCTAACGAAGCTCTCTATCACGGCGCTAACTGATACAATCGCGCAAGACTATACTGCCACGCAGAACGATCCTTAATGTAGTTCCAATTAGCTGGAAGGGGCTGATGTTCTGACAGTTGCATAAGGATTATTGTATTTATTCTCAATTTTTAGAATCATCCTCTTTTATAAAATATTAAATGACGAAACGATGTCAGGAACGTTGTGGGATTCTTACTGGATCAGTCAATTTTTTTTTCGAGATGACTTGAAAGAAAATGATAAAAGTATTAGTTTATTTAAAGAACATGTTAAAAAAAATTATAGAAGAAATTCGTTACTAAGTTGTATCCACTTTATTATTTTTTATTATTATTTTTGGATTTATAGTCTTATTAATAATTTCCAATTATTAGAGGTTTTATAGTATAATAATTGAAATACTAAAAATAATTATGTTTGCCCTTGAAAATATTTATGTTTTTCATATTTACAATCTTTTTTTTTAAATTATGGGAAGGTTAAAAGCTTATGAAATCCTCGAATTCTCGAGTAGAAAAAAGGTATGAACAAAATGAGCGTTATTTGGTTTCTAGCTCAGAAAACATAAGCTTTCTTCATTGTTATTGTACACTAATCGTTCGTCCCTTTCCGAGGAATATGAAAAAAAAATTAATGATTCTATTAAGCTATATTATATTTAAGAAAAATTATAAATACATAGTGTGGCTAAGGGGTAAAGCAGATCAACGAATTATTTTTTAGAATCGTATCGTGTCGTCTCAAAGTACCAAATACCATTTTTCAAATAAATTAATGCTGTTTGGTGCAGTTAATAGAGCCCTAAACCAGTACCAAGATTGGTGTAGATTGGTTGAGCTTCATAGGTTATTTCTTTTTTTTTTTAATATGAATCTAAGGCCGATGTAGTGCAAACATTTTGAACTAAAAAACTGATTTTCCGAACGATTTTTTGAAAATTTTCTATTTAAGGGTTTCTTGAGATGCTAAAAACGAATATCAACTTTGTTTAACTCATAACAAATCTTTTACCATACTTTCATTGGTCAGTCGATCAGATTTTTTTCAATATAGTATTAATAATGAAGCACAGAGAGAGTTTTATTCAAAAAACTATTCATATTTCATGTAGTATATACATGACAATGTCATAGATGATCAAATTATCTTAACTAATAAGAAAGAAACATCTAAATCGGGCCAGTATTAAAGAAGATACAGCGAACTTAATTGCTATTAAATACGTTACCATAGTTACCGATTTATCACTTTCTATGTATAAATACTTATATATAAAAGGGAATGGTGGTATCTTTGTCTGCAATAAACTTTTGAATTACTGGACCGATTGACCGAGAGGGTTCATCTCTTTTCGAGAAATAATATTAATGATTCCCGTATGGGTTTCATGAGGTGCTGAAAATAAATGTCATCACTAATATTGGTTCAATTTATGTTATCAAATCATAATAATAAAGGATACGTAAATCTATAAATATAGCAATAGCAATAGCAATGCCAGGTCAGCTAGTTTTCATAAAATTTAATAAATATATTTTCTAAGAAGTCTTTTATTTAGACCTTCAGAGAAACCATAGAAGAAGGAATTATATTTAAAGGAAACCACAATTGAATCAGATTAATAGATTAAGGCTCCTTACTTGGAGCTGAAACTCAATATCTTCACGTTATTGTAACAACAAAGACAGAAGGTGGGTGAAGCAAATATTGATAAGCGAGCGGCCTTCCCTTTAACAAGCCACTGAGGCATTTTATAATGCCAACCTCTTAGGAACATCTTCTTTGATTCTGTCCTCAATAAAGGCCTTTATACAATAATAGATTAATCCTCTATACTAAAATATATTCTCCTATGAAAACTTATTAAATTTCAATGACATCATGACAAAGGTTTAATATGAGAGCTTTTTATAGTGACATTAATAAAACAAAAAGCCACAAGCTTTTTACAGGGAATGTTATAAACCTTTACCATAATAATAGATTATATATAATCTTTTCAATTTCTTGAGATTGTTTGAATAAAATAATATGTACATAATTAAGTCTCAAAACAACCTTAATTATATCTTTAAAAGTCCAGTGTTTTGGCTACCTTCAAGGACAATCTAATTCATAACGTCTTTTATTATATTTATAATAAAATAATAATTCATCAGCACCAGGAGACTGACATTATACGCACAGATGGTCAGAATGAAAAATGAGAGACTATATAACAAAATTTTCAACTAAGTCGGCAGCTTTAAAAGTATAGGTGGATATGAAAATCAAGTGAAAGAGGAACTGGGTAGACTAAAAATGACGGATGAAGACTGCTTGGATAGAGAGCATTTTGGGAATAAACTAAAACAGGATGGGGTTCTTGTGGGAAAGAAGGAGAGGGCAGGGAGAAAATGGACTGAGGAAGAGCGGGAGGTACAGTCCAGAAGGATGAAAGGGTATAGGAGTAGAAGGGAGGCGAAAGGTATGATGAATCGAAAATGATATTCGCGAGGTCCTTGGTGGCCGGTTCGTGAAAAAATAAATAAAGAAATAACATATAAAGTTATGTAAGACAAAGAAATGTACTTTCTATTAAGAAGTAAATAGAATATATGACAAAAATAATATATATGGTGAACAAAACAAATAAAGTGGTTAAGGAAGAATAAGAAAAGAAGAAGGCGAAGGAGGTAAAGGAAATATAAGAAAAAAAGAGAACTAAACTTAAGACTGCTTTGTATTGACCTTTTGACAATCCTGGGTATTATTAAGGTGTTTCGTCATCTGCCCCTATACCTGGTTAGGGTAGGAGCCTTTCGACGAACCACTTACTGCGTCCCCGGATATGAAAACATCTGTGTTAAGTTTGTCATATTACCAGAGTCCCCTGAGAAAATTAGATTGGCTAACCTTTAAGTGTTCTAACAAAAATGACAGGTTTGAAGAGGGACCGGAATCAAATTAAGCAGGTGCAGGCCCTTCCTGGACATGCCAAACTTTTTTCACCCATGAAGAGGGGGACGCCTACATCGGGAGCCTTCGGTCACCGATGGCCAATGAGGAAGGAGATTCAAAAATAAGGTAACGCCCTAAAAGGGAAGTGGGAGAAAAAGAGTAGGGTAACTCTTATTCTCTCTATATATATAATTCACAACACATTTACTAGTTTTTTACGTTATTCGATACAGTTGTAAATTTTAATAAATATATAAAAATAATTGGTTAATAAATTTGACCATACTGTGATATGTCCTGTACTCATCACAATTACACAGAAGAGCATTCCGGTGTTGAAATTAGCCAATCACTAATCCAAAATGGAAAGGGATAAAGCTGAGCCAGATATTGCTGATTTGGAAACAGGGTAGGATTACAGAATGCTCCCGGTCCCAACTGAATAATCCTCGATATAAAAGCACTTACATGAATATTTAAAGGACATTCTTTGACTGCCTAAATTAATAAATATATAACATCCCGTCGTATTCGTACATGATATGTATTAAACAATATATTAGTTTACATATATCATTTAATTAAAAAAAAAAAGAAAAATGTTATTCAAGGAAATTTAGTTTCGAGTATAGCTCTCTTCTCAGTCACAGATAAACTTTATTGTAATTAGGGACGTACTGACAGATATATTTTGGCCGACAGATATATTTAGAGATACATTAATTTGACTATTATATATATATATAAACAAGTGTAAGCAAGAATAAATAAGAAATTAATGGCATTGATAACCCGTAATGTTTAGGCCACTAAACAAAAACAAACATCCTGCCTCCTTGAATTCTCATAAAGAACTGAGCTTGAACTCTCGTTCCAACTTCCAATACCGGTTTAACATTGAAATAAATGAAAGTCTTTTTTGCTTTTTTAATATTTTTTTTTTTAATTTTCTAAAATTTAATCAACTTTGTATGCGTAAAAAAAATAATTTTTTGTTACATTAAAATTAAAATTCTCACTGCCCTAATACATCGACAATTACAAGTGCACGGCTATCGGCGTCTTTTGAATTTACACAGAAATTTTAAGGTTTCTTGACAAAAATTATTATTATGTTCAAGTATTCAAAATATTTAAATTTATAAACTAAAAATATTTATTTCGCATACAAATGATAAAATACATCTCATTTATCTACAAAATGATTTTATTTATTTAATTTTATTATTCATCTATATTATTTTTATTTATTTAAAACGATTCATTTCACCTACAAACGATTAAATACGTGTTATTTATCAACTAAATGATTTATTTTATTTTACTCTTTATTAATTTATTTCATTTTTATTTATTTAAAATAATTCATTTCACTTACAAATGATTAAATACACGAAATTTATCTACAAAATGCATTAATATGTCAATAAAAACGTCTAAAACCCTATATTTCAAAAGAATTATTTATAAATAGTAAATAATTTTAAATTTAGATTTATGAAATAAATATTAAATTTTACATATTAAGCATACACGTTTTCTTTCGTCATGAAAATAACAATATTTTCTTCATATTAATTTATAAATGGGCCTGCTAAAAAGACACTGATTCAGAAAATACAAACTTTTCGATCACAATTTTGTAAGACTGGCAACGAACTCACCTCTCTACGTTTCAAACGAGACCATTCCGCATTCCGAATGAAACGGACCACATTCATATGACATACAAACGGTTTCACAACATGGACATTTAGATAAATTTATACGACAGATGGCAACATATTACATTCCTGACGTAACTCGGCGTAGGCTGAAGAGGAGTTGGATGCGGGACCTCTTAGTGTAATAAAATAATTTACTTAACGTCAGGAAGATCCACCACTGGGTGCTATCTCCCTCATGCCATGCCTAGATAGAACATCTTTGCTGGCCGTAAGTACGTTTACAGGTGAAAATAAAAGAAAAATTAGAGATTAAAAAAATATATATTAATAAACTTTTTAAGATATAACACCATATTTTTTATCATGATAACAATTTATATTTTCATAATTCGATTAGCAAGAGATTTAAAAATTTGTTTTTTAAGTTTTAACAAAATTTTAATTTTCCCCTCCATAATAGTAGTTACAAATCCGAATTTTCAATAAAAATTGAAGTTATCAGCAAGATATGATAACGTAAAATGTTTTAAATAATAAATTTCCAAAACTAAATATCTATGACTGTCTTAACAGTGGTGCAAAGTATACAAAACTAGTTTTACGAAAAATACAATTAAAGGCTCTCTCATTTAGGAAAATTACAACTTTTCAATTAGTTTTGTGACTCAACAAATTTAGGCATAGAATCTAAATCTGTTTAATAGCTTACATCACAGTAGTGCTAAGTTCATAGAAACTAACTTTACGAAGAATAAAATAATTAAAGGTTATCTATGTTAGGGAAATTAATTGAAAAGTTTTTAATTTAATTTTCCTAAAAAAGAGAACATTTAGTCATACTTTTTCGTGGTTAGTTTCCATTTACTCAGCACTAAAGTAAAGTAAGCCATGAATTATTAATTTTTGACAGCTAACTATTCAATTATAAAATACAACATTAATCTTGCAAAATACAAGACCGAAAAATGTATTCAAAGCAATAAATATCAAGATACAGTGCTAAAAGTAATATCTATAAAAGATGTACACAAATATCTACCTTTTGCCAGATCGTATATTTGATGCCCCACATATTCCCGGGTAAATATTGCCTTTCCCTTTCAGAGCAATCTTCTCCGCTATTCTAAGAAAAATTCTTCTCGGTTTGTTTTATCGTTCCTTACGTATTTTTTTTATTTTTATTTTAATTATCAATCTTATACAAAATAAATAACTATTTTGATAACTATCCTTTTTTTTCATGTCCGTTGTCCGAGGCTATAATTCCGAAATTATTCCTTATTTCAATTAACGTGTTCTAGTAATTATGTAAAAGAATCTTAAAAATTTATTTTTTATTTTATTGGTATAAGATAGTTGACCGTATGAAGTAGATTGTAGGAGGGTATTCCGGGTGGTGGTAAAAAGTATATAAAAAAATAGAAAAAGAAAACTACTGTAAGCCAACATTTCGCCCGTACGTTTTTTTCGTTTATCCCAGACGAAGCCCTGCGAAAAGTGGAGCGAAACGTTTATTTAATATAAATAGTTTTCTTTCACTATTTTAATACCTTTATTGATCACCACCCGGACTATCTTCCTACAATATTTTTATTTTACTTTGGTCAAAACTTATAATTAACTAATAATTAGAATGCTACCAAAAATATAAACAGCAATGTAACTAGAACTGATATTTTAATGATATACTATATAAAACATATTCTGAAAATGTTAATATGGTGTAATCTCGATACTCCAAAAACTCAAGTAATTCGAACAAAATAAAAAAAAGGTTATTTATTTTGAAAGAACTTAGACATTTTTAACTTCCTGATCATGATTGATCATGATACTGTAATCATCGTGAAAATAGAAAGTGTATCAGGTAATCTAATTCATATAAATATTTTCATAATATATTGAGAAATACATTATATCTATTGTATAAATCACTTGATTCTGTAAAACTAATTGAATTAATAGTAGAAGGAGAGAAAAACACTTTATTATAAAAAATGTTGTACCGCCCAACTTCATTGGACTGCCTTATACACAGTATACTTATAACTAGTGAATCACAATTATTTAGAATCCTATTAATAAAAATAGTCCCATCGTATTTTTTTAATTAAATGTCACATAATAATTTCTACATTGTGTACAAGAATTATACCTGATTTGTATACAAAATGGATATTAGCGAAATAGTTGAAATTAGATATTTTATATCATTCCAATAAATATATTAAGTATCTGTTTTTAATTTTTTGCTGTTAAATCGCTTTAAAAAAAAGTTTTCCAATTTTTCAAGAAAGTAAACAGTTTAGAAAAAATGTATGATGATTGGAAAAAATCCAATTATTTAGGGAACCGCAAACTGAAAAAGATTGGGAATCTCTGGTATTATTATTGGCGCGACAGGATTGGATTCGGGAGGAATTTGATGGTTTGGTGGAGCCCCAAAGCTCATCTCCGTATAGTAGAGAGAATACGGGCGAGCTGGGACACTTCCGTGAGGAGCCAATCAGAAGCCAGCATTTTGATGACGTCACACATG
>NW_027108766.1:180155-199888 GCF_000696795.3 Halyomorpha halys | reverse complement strand
TTTTTAATAGAAACCGATATTCCGATATTATCGGGAGACAATATCGATATTCCGATATTATCGGTTCCTCAATATCGATATCAAAATATCGGATATCGGAGACCAAATATCGATATTCCGATATTATCGATATCGATATCCCATCCCTACTACAAAGTGGGGCGAAACGTCGGATAATAAATAGTTGTTAGCTATTTTTGTTCTTCTTCTACCCTGACCATCCCTTTTATATATAAAAAATTTACATTGTTCATTTTTATGTAAATTTTCAGTAGCATCAGTTCTGTAGCGATGCATATTACACCGTATCAAAAAATAAACATAATAGAAAGTGCAATCTGGATTTAAAGCTGTTCAATAATTTTATATCAGTGATCTTTTTATATAAAAATTATTTTAGAGTGGTTATTAATTAATTTTGAAAATAAGAATTATGCAGGTACCATAGCATTGTAGGAGTAGCACTCACTCCATGATGTTTGATCAATATCCCCTACAGAGAGGGCTGTATGTTCCACCAACTGGGGATTGATTGAGAGGGCTTTGCCTTTTATAATTAATAACGACTAGTAATAAATTAATTAAAATTGGTACGGTGTGTGCATCAGGCAGCTTTCACTTAGCAGCCTACTTTGAGATGAACTTTATTCTTATATATTTCAAAATAGCTATTTGTTTATTTTTCAGATTCATATATACTTCGCATTACTGGTTAAATCTTATTGTTGTTATAATAATCATGAAAACATCTATTTTCTCCTTCAGCTGATAACCAAATTCTAATAATAATAGATTATTTTTTTTTTCAAATAACTTAAAGTCGTATTAGGTATTAATACTGGTGCGATTCGCCATATTTAGAGTGGTTTAGATTACCTTAAACCTAAACATGTATTTATTTTATAATGAAATGTATAATATTCGTACTGTAGATAGTTGACCGTAGATTAATGCTTGAAGAAGTTTGTCGGGGGGTGCGGTCAGCAAAGAACAACATAAATAAACAAAACCATATTTATTTATTTTATGCCGACGTTTCGACCTGAGTTTCAGGTCTTCATCAGGGGTTGTGTCTCAGAGGAGGGAAATCAGGGGTTGTATCTTAGAGGAAACCATCCCTCCTCTAAGACACAACCCCTGATGAAGACCTGAAACTCAGGTCGAAACGTCGGCATAAAATAAATAAATATGGTTTTGTTTATTTATGTTGTTCTTTGCTGACTGCACCCCCCGACAAACTTCTTCAAGAAGAAATGTATAATATTTGAGTTGTGCATAATTTTTTTTTGGATGAGTTAGTTGTTGAATAGTTGAGTTAATAGTATGAATAAATAAAAATAAGATGGTTTTAAGTGCGGTCAGTGAATAACACAAATAAGTAAAAACGTATTTATTAGCACTAAACGTTTTGTTCAGCATTTTAAGACTTCATCAGGGCTAACAATAAAAGCAAGATAACAACCACAATGAAAAAAGGAATTACAGAATGATTAGAAAATAACTAACATTATAAATAAATATTCAGTTTTAAAAGAAAATTTATAATCTAAATATTACAAGAAGATAAAGGCTTTATATAAAAATAAAAAAGAGTAAAGAATAAATAATTAAATACATATGAAAATCAAGTAATTATAAATTAAGTAAATTATTCATGTTTATATAAGTGATTAAATATGTTAATAAAATAGCAGGAATAAATAAAAATATATAAAGTTATATTATAAACCAAAATGAGCAATTAGAAAATATGACAAAATGAGATGTGGTGAATTTGAATCCTGTGTTTTCTCAAGGATCTATGCTATATATTTAAAGTTAGGGACTTTAATATATTACTGTGAAATGGATAAATATATTTTAGCTATAGAGATAAAAAAACAAAACAATATTTTGGTTATCGTTCAATGTGTTCATATGAGATCGAAGTCGAAATCCTACAAAACAAGACAATCCTCCCCCGGGATAATCGTACTACAGACAGACACACTAATAACCAATTTATTTTTTGGCGATGAGGGAGAGTTTCTAGAGTTCCTTTGGGAGGAGATTCCAATACTACAATACTTTTGCTTTTATTCTTTTATTTATTTTTAATTTTTTGGCGAGGATATGCAGACATTGAGAACTTATGGAGCCCAAATGTGGGAATGACAAACTTCATTTATTGAGGCCACTGTGAATTAATAATTGACTAACCAGCTAGGATAGAATCCTTAATTATCAGGCCCACTTTTTTTTTTTTTTTTTTTTTTTAAGGAATTTAGAAAAAAAATAATGTAAGATGAACAGAGAATTGCATGTACTGATGAATTTGAATATAGTTTCCTTTTGGTTTATTGTGGCTACATGAAGAATTACTAAAACCTAAGTCGATTGAACAATTTTATGCAGCCGATTTTTTTTCTAACCTTCTACAATCATTTCCTATTATGTAAAATCTTCTTGATATTACTAATTTTTGTAATATTTTAGTGGAAACGTTGTAGATGTTGGAATGCCTATAGCTTTGGCTCTAATTTGTTACATTTTGCGATTATAGCAAACGTAATTAGATTATATAGTGCTATATCGATAGAACAAGGTTACTATGTGCCTAATTAAAATATAATACGAGTTTGGGGAAGGTGGGGAATTGTAAAGTAGTGGAGATGGGCCGGTCTGCGGGGGATTGATATCGATTCGGCCGGCTAGGCCTGTTCGCTCTGTCCCCTCTCAATTCATTAATGTGATCCAGAGCTCAGGTGAGCTGAGTCAGGTTGTACCTTCTCCTGTATCTGGGGGGGGAGGGGTATTGCAGGGCTATGTTTATATATTTAGGGATGACGCAAATATTAAAAGTGTACATTGATGTCATGAACAAAATATAATCAAAAGATAAATGAGTAAAAATCTATTAGCTTATATGAAAAAAAAAAATTATTTTCCCATAAATGTTTTTAGATTAATTAGTGCTGAAAGTTTCAAGATTTGTATTATAATATATTGCTAAAAATTATTTACACATTATAAATACTAAACCCGAACAATACTTCGCTATTGCTAGCTTTAATAATATAGATAAATTAATTGGATTTATCTGTATGAATAAAGTTTGATATAAATTAAATTATTTAGTTATATACACATTGAATAAATGATTGAATCATTTGGTAATATTATCTATTTAGTTTATAGCAGTAAATGACATCGTGTAACAAAAATACATGATAAAATAAATACAAGAGACTCAAACATTCTACACAAAACGTAGGGGTGGTTTAGGGATCTATAAACTGCACCAAAGGATCTAAATAAACAAATAGAACTTTAGAAAAGTGTTTTATTTATTTCAAACCAATATTTCGCCCTTATAACGGCATTAAATCTATGTGGTGGTAATATTAAAAAAAAAAAAAGTGGTAAAAAGAACAAACATTCGACTTCATAAGAGTTGTTAATACATACGTTAATACGTAGAAATTGAATAAGTCTATGTGGTATGAACGATTATATAAACAATGGAAACTGGGAAAAAAAATCATTCAAATAAATTAAGTTCAAAAATATCTAGTTTTTAATTTTTTTGAAAAATCTTATTTAAATCCATTACAAAAGATTGATCTACATGACTATTATAAGGCCTATCTGGACATACGGAGTTGAGCTTTGGGGCTCCACTAAACCACTACTTTGTCACAAATCCAGTCATCCATCAGGACCTCAATGTTCCATATGTTGCCGATTTGGTCAGGATCAGAAGTCATTCCTTTCATGATAAAATTCTGAACCATCCAAATCCACTTGTTTCTAACCTGGCTTCTCCTTCATTACCTAATAATCCTTCTAGGCGTGAAAAGAAGATAGCCTCGAGATCTTCTCCTCTAGAAATGTTATTGGAGTTCTATCAGTGGGTAGATTCTCTACATGTTTGTATCATGTCACTATGTCACCTACAGCAAATTTACTTGTTGTATATATGTGTATACAGTTGTAAATAACAATAAATAAATTATTAAAAAAAAAAAAGTTCCAGACGACTCTACGGGCGAATATGATTTATATTTATTTATATGATGATGATTCATAAAGCAAATTGTTTGATCAACTTTACTGAAATTCTTTTTATTTTTTATTTTTAGTGAATAAAAAATCATTCAGTTGAATCAGAAATATTCTTTTTATTCTTCACAAATAAGCAAATTGATTGGTATATTTTTTATTTAAATTCATTTTATACTGTAAATACTATATTTGAATATGATTTAATATTTTCTGATACTTAATACAAGAACAATTTTTTTTTTAATCAATATTTGAATTTAAAGGTCCTAAATTATTTAGTAATGGTCACTATTAAGGGAAGTTTACTATACCTTTAGTGAAAGTGATTGTGGGCAGCATTGTTTATATGCCAAACTTAATTTTGTTTAAAAAAAAATAAGGAGTTAATGTATTATTTTGAAAGTGATGTCTAAATGGGGCACGTTAGAAAAGCGTTCAGTTTTTTATATAAGGTGAGCTACAGAAGGTATATTTTACTTAAGATAGGAAAGAATCAGAGACGGTTGTGACTTGTGACCTAACTAGTAGCCATGTTTAATTTATTCAAGAAATGTGCTCAATACTTGTGACGGAACTGGGAGGGACTTGAAACTTCTGTACAGACGTTCTAAAATACAAAAATATAAAAGTCACAGGGGGTTAAATTTTGATTTCAAATGCGAATAGTGACGGGAACGCTCGAGATGAAACAGAAGTGATTCGGAGGGGGGCAACGCTCACAAATTCTGGCGATAAAATATTTTATATTGTAATAGGAGAATATGAAACTATTTGAGATTAACAATCCCGGCAGTGCCAGGCTGAATGAGTGAGCTCTTGTATAGTATCATACTCTCTTATAAAAATATAAAATATTTTATTTCATTTTCTTGAGACCAGGTAATTATTTATTAAATAAATCAAAACTTTATTTCTTTTCAGAAGACCATCTTCTCCAATCATTAATTTATGGTCAACTATCTACACCTCATAATAATAATTAGAATGGAACAGCAATTTTCTAAGTCAATTCTAGTTGGAAAATATTTTATATTTATTAAATAAATCAAAACTTGTATCCTTTTTTTGTCTCAACACTATATTTTTCAACAGTCTAACGTTTCGGCCATTTTAGCCTCAAAGACATTTTCAATTATAATTTCTTCCTCACATTAAATTTAAAACTATTTTTGCAGGCTATTCCTTCCAGGTCATTCATTAATTATAAGTTAAAAACCAATTTTTAAAATTTAAAATCATAAATATTTAATTCTTCTTATATAAGATTATCCACACAAATTCACACAAATTAAATATTTATGATTTTAAATTTAAAAAATTGGTTTTTAACTTATAATTAACGAATGACCTGGGCAGAATAGCCTGCAAAAGTAATTCTAAATTTAATGTGAGGAAGAAATTATAATTGAAGATGTCCTTGAGGATGGCTAAAATGGCCGAAACGTTGGACTGTTGAAAAATAAAAAGTGTTGCGACAAAAAAAGGATACAAGTTTTGATTTATTTAATAAATATAAAATATTTTCCAACTAGAATTGACTTAAAAAATTTCTGTTCCATTCTAATTATTATTATGAGGTGTAGATAGTTGACCGTAGATTAATGATTGGAGAAGTTGGTCGGAGGGTGAGGTCAGCACTCCCCCTCCCCCGACTATTTATTATTATTATTATTATCAATTTTTATTTGTAATTTTTTGACCTTTGAGTTTCATAATTTTATATATCACAGGTTTTATGTTTTTTAATCCGTAACTTTACCTTTATTTTATCATTTTCATGATGTATCAACTGTTTTATCTTAACAGTTTTTCTTGACAGTTACGTTTCTAGTGAACCCTTTGTCCCTTCGTCACTCACTCCAGTGTGGCTTTCTATAAATCAATCAGTTTTAGCCACCATTCCTCGCTCGACTGCAAGTGTCTTCTTTCGTTCTCATATTTCATTTACATTATTCATTTCCCATTCTCCATATTTCTTCTTCTACCTTTTTCCTATTTTATATATCTACATATTTATACTTATATGTTTAGATTATAAGTTAATACTCAAACTGTAATTCAGATATAAGTCACTCAGTATATTTCATTTTCTGTCATATTGTTCAATTTGTAGACTCAATACTTGTTTTTTTTTTTCTGTTTTTTAGACACTACTTACATATCTTATATTATACATATCTTCTTATCTACATAATATTATATTTCATCTTTTGCTGTTATCAATCTTCTACTGTCTAATTCCATGATTGTCAATCAATTATTTTTTATTATTTATTGCTCAACTCAATATTTTATATAATTACAAATTTGTTTGCATACTATTTCTTTTCAATTTTATGTTTCTCTAAATGATGGTTGTTATCTCTTTTGTTCTATAGCTCTGATTAAGACTTGAAACTCAGATCGAAACGTCGGCATAAATAAATATTTTTTTGTTTATTTATGTTTTTCTTTGCTAACCGCACCCCCCGACCATCTTCTTCAATCAATCAATTAATCTAATTATTATTATTATTATGCAACTAATATTTTATGTCTTAGGCGATTATTATTATTAAAGTTTTAATTAATGTTTTATTTCCATAAGTTTCTCTCCTGTCGGCCAGTCCTAAGTCTGCTATAATTAATGTGTTTTTTTTAAATTTTCCTGACTGCGTTTGTTTATTTCTCAATATGGATTTGTTGCCATTGTTTCTGACTATTAAATTTCTCTTCCACATCAAAATTATCTTAAATATTTATCAGATATTCAGGAAGAAAGTGAAAATGAATTTTGATCAAGTGAATCTTAGAGATAAACAATATTTGTTACAACCATTTTTTATAACCCAATCTTTTTCACGATCTAATATTGAAATAGTTATGTCTACGGAACCATTGGGAAAAGGAAAAGTTATAGAGGTGGAGGAAGGATTAATGAAATCCGAGTCGCTAAATTTTCAATTTAAGTTAAGGACAATAAAGAAGACACCGGGAAGTGGCTGAGTTAACTTCTTTATCTTTATCTCGCTTCGCCATCATTTGCATTTATCAAAACTAAAACATCGAGTTAGGACTCAACTCCATTTCCATCACCTGGCAGCCAATTGCGAATGCCATTTCTCCATCTATTATTAATTTTCTCTTTTAGCTCGGATAAATATTATGATCAAAAACAATTTTCTACCAGTGTAACATTTTCTTACACAATTTAATCAATTAATTATTTAAATTTATTGAATGTATTACAGACATAAGGAAGATGGTGTGGGTGCGATAAAAAAAAAATGAAATAGTGAATAAACTATTTATAGTAAGACAAAGTTTCGCGCCACTTTACCAGGCCTAAAAAAAAAAAAAAAAAAACTAAGATCATGTAACAAAGTGAGAGAATAAATAACATCAAATAATATTAAACTATGGTAAGGTTACAAATTATTTAAAATATGTGAAAATGTATATAAAAATCAAATTTAAGTAATTTAAAGATCTGTCTTTTTTTTTATTGTATATAATTTAATTTGCTCATTTTCATATACATTTTCACGTATTTCAAATAATTTTTTATTATATATTATAAATAATTTTTTAGCTCAATTTGATTTCATGTTAGATCTAAATAAATAAATTATATTTTAGTTTAATTTCTTCTTTATATTGAAAATTTTTTGTGGTATGCTATTCTAAATTCTCGAAGTAATAAACAAATAAAAGATATTTTAAAAATATATCTTATTATTTAAAAAAAATGTTAGTGATTGTCATGTAATATTTTATTTCACATATGAGGTAGATAATAATTGGTCGTATAAAATTTAATCTAACTGATGTAGAGCGCATTAACATACAGTTATAAAATATGAGCAACAAGTCGTACAATTAAATCAACAGTTATATAATTTGTAATATAGGGGTTGGCCGGGGGAGGGGAGGCGGGTGCTCACCAATTTAAAAAAAAAATAAAATATTAAATTTATAAATTAGACTAAGGGAGTGTAAGATATTGAATAGGAACACAAGTTGAAGGTCGATTGGACATCTTAATTAGACTGACAGCATTAATACCATTGTATAAATAAAAGTATTTTCATATAAATTAGCAACCGTTATCGATAATAAACAGATACTTGAGACTGTAAAATAAGGATAACAAATAAGATTTCGAATCCTGTCCTAATCCTGGGGGAGAAAGTGGGGGTAAGGTTTAGCCGACGTCGTAAACCTCCCCCTCTCTTCCTCCCTCGGTCAGCAATAAATAAGTTGCTCAGCGATTCCTAAGGCACCTTCCAAGCCATAAATTGCTACGGATACAATCTTTCTACGATATAAACTCTACTAAGGAAAGTAAAGAGTAAAAAAAAAACTGTTATCCTCCTTAAATGTGGTAAACCTAAATTTTGATTGCTATAAAATTTATAGTTATGGGTCAGTCTATAGATAAGTGACTTAATTTCTCGTATTTTCAAGACCTGCTGTAAAAAAAAAATTAACTAGTTCTTAGCTGTACAAAACAAAACATTACTTGCAATTGTTCTTTAACTGTATTTTCTACAACATTAATAATCAGTATAAATAACTCGCTTAATTGGAGCGATCAAAAGTGAAATGAAGAAAAATAAGTACGGTTTTTTTTTTCTTTATGTCTAGTGTTGTTGATTGAGACATATGTGTAAATGAGTTTGGAGTAATATAAAATTTAAATATATACTCTTTTTTATAATCATTACATATTCATGAGGTTGTTTGAATAAATTAAAAAATATCCATTTTAAATATTGTTGTGATAAATTTTAACAAAGAAGATTGACTGTGGTAAAAAATTTCAATTTTTAATTTAATGTAAACAATTGACTAATCAGGGTAATTTATTTTATTAATGGTTCTAAAATTGTAGTAAGATTGTCCTTGAGGAAGAGAGAAACAGGTCAGTGACGAACACAAATAATTAAAAACTCATTCGGTTCTTAATAAATTATATATATTACAAAGTTATATTGGAAGAAAATCTGGATCTGAATTTAGGATTGTATCACATCTGGGCCCTGTTTCATAATAAAGTACAAACTAATACTATTAGTCTTGTAGATTTATCTTAATTCAATTACACAGACTTGTACAATAGTAACTTTACATTAGTATTTTTTAATTCCTGTAATATCACTAATAGTCATCTCTAAAATGAAAAAAAGAAGTATTAGTATTATTACCACACTAGTTTATACACTTGTACTATGAACTAATACTATTAGCTTTCATTATAAAACAGGGCCCTGGTCGTATTTATCAGTAACTAGTTTCTAGTCTAATATATGTACTTCCTTAAATCATTATCGTGATTTTTTTTATTTATTTTATAAAGAAAACTATTGTTTTCTGAAATTTGTTTTTTTTTGTATCTTGTTTTCCATTTAGTGCTGACTAAAGACTGCAAAATGAGGCGAAATGATTATTAAAAATCAATAGTTTTCTTCTACCATTTTGGTACCTTTATTGACCGCCACACGGATCTACAGTCTAAAAAATTATATATTAAAAAAATATCTCTGCCAAAATATCTTGTCTTCATCAGTGCTTAGAACAAATAACAAATGAATATAGGTGTATACAGAATTTTTAGAAAATAATAAACATTAATACATAAGTAATGTTGTCAGACATGAATATGTTATATGATTTTAATATTACTCTTCTCATACAGCCCTTATCTTCTTATAATATTCAAACTATTCATGTAGGTCAACACTATTTATGTATCCATAATATTAGCTATTTTATTATTTTATAATCCTTCTATATATCCCTTTATGTTAGGTTATCATGTTTTTGTTCTTAGCCCAGATGATGGTTAGAAATTCTGACCGAAACGTTGGCACTAATGAATAAGTTTTAATTTATTTGTATTCTTCACAGAAAATCTTCTCAAACATATTTTATTATACAGTTATATAAAAACACCTGGTCCTTAATGTGGATTAATCAAAAAGTATTTTCCTTAATATTTTCGATTAATATTTCATAATAATAAAATAATGTAACATTCTATACCGTAAGTCTCGAACTGAAATCGCACAAAGTTTAATAAACGAACAGTCTAGTGAAATTGTATTTGTATTTCCAACCAAATTTTCTCGATCAGAAACTCCTGAAATCATTAATTTAATACTGTTACCCTGAAAATAAGAACTGTTATTCAAATGAACTGGATCGGAGATTATCGAATGAAGATTAAAATACGATTCAAAAATAACCGTAACGTAAATAAAAATCAATCGGAATGGAATGATGTCGTATCCAAGGAGAGCTGTTAGTATCAATGAGATCTGTCAGTATGAGTCAACTCTGTTAGAATCAAAACCTAAACAAGCTACAATATAATAGTCAACTTCCTCTGTACTCTGTAAAATATTAAGCTGTTTGTTTATGCTCCCCTCGAGGAACATGAATAATTTAAACAACTTTTGCATATTTAAAAAAACCAACAGCTCTTCGGAATATTTTTAAAGGATATATTCAAATTGAAATGCCGCAAAATATTGTCCGTTTATTCATACATTTTCGGTTAAGAACCAATCCGAAATATTTATTTGTGGATGAATCATTATGGTTTTAGATAATTTATAATTTTTAATATTCATTAATTTATCATTTTACATTTTAAATAATTATCTTATAGGAAATTAGTTTAATATTTATATTCAGTTGACATTGGGATGAAAATATAGTACTAGAGAACAAAAAATCAGTTACTTCATCCCTGTGAAATCTGGGGATCGGCATCCTTTAAGAAAAAGGGAAAATTATAATATTTTAAAAATAAAGTCGTAAGAATTGCAGTGGACGCTCCTTAGTTTGTAAGAAACAGCCAATTTCATCAGGAATTAAAAATAGATACAATAGAGAATTACATAAAAAAAAAAGGTTCATGAAATTCCAGTCACAGTTACCTACAATTAAACTACAACTTGGGAAACCCAACCACAACCTGAAGACTGAAGCCCAGGCAGGACATCCTATTTAAGTTCTATATTTATCAGTTCTGTTATTGTCATTCTAAAATTTTATTTTATCTTCTTTTTTTTCATTTTTTTCTTTTTTTTTCTTAAATTCACTTTCATTTTCTCATAATAAGTCAATTATTTATTTTATTAAATCCATAAATGTCAATGTTTTTGTAATTAACTTTACTTTTATCTTTTATCAAGAATTATTATGTAGATCTATTTATTTTATTTATAACATTGTACAGGGGTGTCTTTTGTATGAGGCTATACTCCCTCCCCACAATCAATTGTTAAAAAAAATATATACCTCTTACATTAACCATGTCTTTTTGTCATATTTTTATTTCTTTGATGAAAACTATGTATAATAACTAGTCAAAATTAAGGAGTCTGTAAAGTATAGGTAGGGGAAATAAAAAATAGAGGATATTTCAAAACGTTAAAAAAATAAGTTTTTCTTTACGGAACTCCATACCTAAAAAAGCATCAACAACACTCGAAAATCTAATGTAGCATTGTTTAAAGTAGGGTGAATTTTCTCAAATATGAGCCCTGGTATAAATCTTTATGTTCAATAGTTAGTTCAATAGTTTAGTTCAACTTTTTAAAAAGCATCATTTTATAAAAAATGTATGGAAAAATTATAAATGCAATTATATATTGTTGTTGTATTATTGTATATTAATAAGTGAAAAATATACCATTAAAAGTTGAGGATGTAAACTGGAGGAGAGGTTTTATAAAAGTTTGGGAAAAAATTGGGGAAGCAACTCTAAAAGGAGTTTACTCAGATAGTTAATAATTAGTTCTGTGAGAGATTGTAAACAAGTTTGAAGGACTTTATGGGGGAACTCAATAAAAGGAGACGTAGAAACTAGGAAACAGTTGGAGGAAGAGACTAATCGAGGGCAAGCGGAACTTTTAGTTTACTCGAGGAGGGAGATTGATACATACACCGGAACTTTGATCAAACTATAAATATATTTCTTATGAAGCAGAAGGTTATTCTACTTTCAAAGAAATATATAAATAGGGATCTATTTTCCTGTTTATAACTAAATATAGGAACATATAAACTAATTAAATTTCTTCCGTATCTTAAATTCTATAAACCTCATACCTCTGTAGATCAAAGTCATTACCTTGGACTACACCTTGACATACGACCTACCTGGAATCCTCTCACAAGACTGAAAAGACAGGAAACTGCACGTCAATTTCGACTATTACAGCACTTACTAGGCAAACGGTCTAAACTTCCAATTCATTACAAAAGACTACTATCTACATTACAATAATAAGGCCCATCTGGACATACAGAGTTGAGCTTTAGGGCTCCACTAGACCTTCGAATTCCTCTCGAATCCAATCTTTACAATCTAAAATCCTTCGTAAAATCCTCCTTATTTTGTTACTAATAAAACCATCCATAAAGACCTAAATGTTCCTTATGTAACCGATCTAGCCCGAACCAGATATCATTCCCTCCATAATAAACTCCCTAACCACTCAAATCCACTAGTTTCTAACCTTGCTCTTCCAATCCTGGCAATCCTCCGAGGCGCCTTAAGAGAAGATGGCCTCGTGACCTTATATTGTAAAATGTTTTTAGAGTTCTACTACTGGGTAGTTTCTCTACATATTGCATTATATCATTATGATCAAATTCACTTGTTGTATTTGATTCTATTGATTGTAATTCTATAAACAGAATTTTATGGTGAGTAATATCAAAATATTGCCACGAATAGACAATGGAGTTATAAGTTGGATTAAAATCAACTTGAATATGTGTATGTAATGATTTTCTACAAGTACAGGGTGTCGGGACTATAACGTTGCCTCCAATGGCGTTTAATAAAAATGACACTATGGAAAGCTCCGAGGATTAGTTTTTCCTTCACCTCACCTGTGAATTTAATGAGAAAACAAGCTTTCGTATTCCACTTGACAGTTCAATAGAGTATATTGTACATAATTTAATTATTTTGTTTGTTTGTGTTGAAAAACGTTCAACTTCCTGGTCATCAACGCCCATTGGTTATTAGAGAGATTGAACGTGAGAGGTTTAAAATATTATCCCACCAAACTATAATTTGTTTAATAGTGTTCGATTAACTTATAATTTGTTCTATAGTGATCTTAAGGATAGTGGTGAAAAGTAGATTGGAGCTATTCTAATTCTAAAAATAAATTAAGATAAATAGATAATTATAATAATTATAGTTTATTTAAGTTAGTCTTATGGATGAATTTAATGACTCTCTCAATTACGGATTCGTCGTTTCTCAACGCCATTGGAACATTTGATGGCATCCCTAACTGGTTCAGAGTTACTTTTTAATAGTTGCATTTTCAATGATGTGTTTGACGGTCAAATTACTATGACATTTCGTACATTTTGGAGGGGCCTCATCTGTTATTAGGTCGATGTGTGTCAATTGGGTCGGGTGATCACTACTTCTTAGCGGCGTCTACTTCGGGTTGATGTAATCCAAGACTTCACACATTTCTTTATAGATTTCAACTTACTGGGCAGACTTTCATCCCACATTGCCTGCCATCTTTTATTAATAGATTCCTTTAAAGGGCGAGCAAGTTCCTTTGCAGTTAAGATTGCTGCGGTTCTACCTGGGAGGACTAGTGCTTTTGTAGCAGGTTTGTCGTCCATCTCATTTCCTGTAATATCAACATTTGCGGGGGCCAACGAGTGAACTGAATATATTATATGTAGCTCTTATTAATTTTATTTCATTTACCTTTAATTTAAATTTCTTAATATTTGTTATTTAGTTAATTCATATTGTATAATTAATTTCTGGCTTGGTTAGCTTGTGTTATTTAATATATTTCTTGTTTAATTAATTTATATAATTTAATTCGTTTCTGGCATAATTATTTTTATTATTTAATTAATTTTACTTCATAAATAATTTCTTGCTTAATGTATGATGTACGCCTTCAACTGAAGGCCAAGCACACATTCACTTTGATTATCTGGTGGGATATAATGGACTGTATAAAATGAAAACAAGAAAATAAAACTAAATTCTATTGTCTAAGTTACAGGTGGTGTAGATGGTGGTTGAAATAAAATATTTATCGTTACATAGTGTTAATTAATTTAGAATTATTGGGCAATCATCAGAATCACTGTTGATGATGATGGATGTTAATTATGCTGATAGGTGGACTTACTCCATTTTGCTATTCTTTCTCATTCCCCGACCTACTTCCTCCTTCTCTGTTCCGGGGGGATTTTGTGTTAAAAAATAACATTGGAGAAAAAGAACTGCTGTTGGAATAAAAACAAGATGGCTCTCTGATGCCCAGATTGGTTCTTATGCCACAGAGAGCACTGGAGAAGGTATATGGCTACATGGGGTGCTGGCAGTGCCTACATTATGGGAGCCCCCTCCCAAACCATTTCAATCTTTCGGTTATCTTAGATTACCTGAAACATTTAATTTATTTCTAGTGTGTGATTAATTAATTTCTATTATGGTGTTTGAATGTGATTTTGATCAAAACACCTCGCCCCAGCACAACCCTTGTTCTATAAACAGTACTTCCTTATAAAGTACTGCATCCCTGACTCTTCGTGGGTTGCAGTGGCACAGATTTATTTATTGATTATTAATTGTTATATATTTTTTGTTAATATTTTGGTTATAAAGTCCTATATTATTACAGTAGGCTCTAAATTATCCGTACCGTTCAGTTATCTGAGACACTATTAAAAAAAAAAATTGAAGATTTATTTAGAAGTCTGGGCAGTGCAAATACGCAACTGTACATAAATTAGAATTTGCCTCAATATTGTCTTATCATCCAACCATCCTGTTATTTTAACAGAGCATTCCCTCCAGGCTAAATAGGGAACATTGTGAAAGATGAATCGAGGTAACTCATATACATTCATTTAATGAAAGCGAGTGGGATTCAAGTACCTCACGTTCTGTTAGTTCTAAGGAAGAAACTTAGTTTGAATTACTCAGATCCATGAAAATAGGTTTCTTTAATTGCCAAACCAACGAAAATTTTATATTATTACAAGAGGAAAATAACAGCGTTTTGCTAGTTATTTCTGAACAGCCCATTATCTACAAAAGTAGCCGGCTCTAATAATGCTATCTTCTTCATTGGACTAGACAGAATACAATAAAACTGGACAAACTGTTCATACTGCTCATACTACTCCTACAGTAACCTATCTTCCCTGTAAGCCTATTATTTTGGAAGAAGATCCTTGTAGATTTTAACATATTCTATGCTTTGTAAAATAATCAAACAAATCCGAGAATGTCTGACTTATACTAATTTGACCGTCCTCTGTCGATATGATTCGGAATGGCTGACAAAGCGAGCGAATATTGATTGTAGGGTAATTTGAATTCAGAGATGTTTAATTTGTTTAATCTTTTCAATTATTTTTTTTTTATTAGAATAAAAAAACATTGGGAGAGATAAATCATTTCCTCCATCCAGTATTTGCTTAACCTGATTAATTAAATTATATTGATGGAAAACAGTTCCAAATATCCTGAATCCATCATACACGTTATTTATCTAATTCTGAAATAATAAGACTGTAGTGTCAGGTCGATTGGTTTGGTATTTATTTTAACTTTCAATTGGCTTTATATAGAATTTATAAAGGGTATTCATGATGTTGTGTTAAATGTAAAATGTTTTACCATGTTAAATGTTATAACTATAGGATTGTGAGCAGCCCAATTTAAAGTCATGTTAAGTGTGTTAAATGCAGTGGTGCTCTAAGCGGATTTTCTGACCAAATTTATTTATATCGATTGGGTGACACCATTCTCCATTTAACAACTAGTAACAGACTCTCAGCCATGTTATATGTTATACCGTTTTAACATAGTAAAAGCAGGATTATTTCTCCATTTAACATGCTTTAATATTTTAGCCTTAAGATCATGAATACCCCAATAATAAGAGAAGCAGAGATGGGCAAAAAATATCAATAGTTGAAACTATTAGCTAAAATTGTCATGGATAAGATATTTATTTATCAATGGTCCATTCATGGATACGATATTTATTTATCAATGGTCCATTCATGGATACGATATTTATTTATCAATGGTCCATTCATGGATACGATATTTATTTATTAATGGATCATTCATAAATAAGAGTCGTATCCATGACAATTTTAACTAATAGTTTTAACTATAGATATTTTTTCCCCATCTCTAAAGAGAAGATATTGTGATTCGAGTTTACGACGGCAGTACATGTTTTGATGCAAGTTAACGAACGCTATAGTATTTAACAGCTATTATTATAAACAGACTACCATTATAAACTATATAGTATAAACTAGACACTGACCATAGAGGAAGTGACCTTTCCTTAGTATTCTATACCAATGTAAAAAAAGCAAGGGTTGACACTTAGGCAGGTACAAGCTGTCATCTCACAATGGACTTGCATCAGTCTAACTATTTTATGTTTAACACATGAAAGTTAGTTTCCAATTTCTTGGAAGTCTGGCCACCCTGTTGCTAGTCACGCCTTTTTCCCCCTCCCAGATATTTACTTCTAATTTCATAGGCTCTCTAGGCTCCGCCTAATTTCCTACATTATCTGATTGGTCCAAAACCCTTCTCCTATTTTACTATTCCTCCTACCCCCTCTTCTCAAGTGTTCATATATATTTCCTAGACTAGATAGCTAAGTTAGGAGTAAGAAGATAGATACTGAGTAACAGTAACATGTAGTTCTTGTAAATATGTTAGAATAAAGTCATTTTAGTCTTCACTGATTTTTATGATATGTAACTTGCATTACGCGATTTTTTTCCGATCATATGACTGCTTTGTTATCTTTTGTTCAAGTGTTGTATTTTTGGCAGGGACCAAATAAGCTGAAACTGTTTTGAATATTAAATCCAATAATCAATCCAAGACTAAAGTAAATATTTTGAAAACTGTAACCTGCGATTCATTTTTTTATTCCAAACATCTTTTATTGATAACATTTACTACCAGCTACAACCTCAGGCAATAAGTAATAGTGATAAATGATCAGATTCAGACCAAAATAATAATAATACTAAAAAGTTATATATGATATTTTTCTGATTTTCTCAAAACTGGATCTAATGATTTGTATTCACTTCGGCATATCCAAGTACAATTGAATGGTTCTTAATATCAGCTGATTCAATTTGTCTGAGAGTACTTAATGAGGATTTAAAAAAAAATTTAATTTAGATAATTATAAATAATTAACCATATCACATTTTTACTTGTAGTAGTGAGAAATGGATAAATAAAAACTTTGAAAGGAGTTGAAAGTTAAACTTAAGGTGATGATTTTATTAATTTCACTTACTGTTATCAAATACATTTTTGAAGTTAATTATATTTATTTACTTTTTGTATTAAGTATTGTATGTAATTTATTGCAGTTTCTGTATAATTCATTAGAACACTTCCAAGATGGAAGCTAAGTCAGGTTGAATAGGCACATCACCATCGCTGTGGATTTCCTTATATTAAAAACAAAATAATTAATATTTAAAAAAATGATCTATCATTCGCTTTACTTACATATTGGGACTTTATTTTTTTGGGATGAATATGATCATTTATCACTATTACTTATTTATTTCCCGAGGTTGTGGCAGCTTGTAAAAGTTATCAATAAATAAATGAATCACAGGTTAAAGTTTTCAAAATTTTTACTTTAGTCTTGGAGGAATACTATAAGGTTATTTGATTTAATATTAAAAACAGTTTTTACTAAAATCGTTTATTTAATACCTTAAGAATTGAATATTTTTATGTTATTTTGTAAATATTAAAAATATTTTTCTGCTATGTTACTCTAATAAAAAAAGGTTTGTTTTAGATTTTTTCCCCATTTTTGATATTTAGTTTTAGTAAAGTATTATCACAATCATTTCTAGTTTCCCAACTGCTCTCCTCATACCTACTCTACGGTTTAACTGTAATGTAAAAGTTAAACTTGAGAAAAAACAAATTAAACCAGCCCTTTTTCTGAGAATCGACAATATCTCATTAAATCTTTTATATATATTTTATGTTATTGTATCAATAAATCAGTTTTTGTTTTAAAAAGATAAATTTTCATGTTTTCCTGACTGTGTCCACTTTTATCAAGATAAGACCGATTTACTGCTGGTTCTAGAGAAGTCCTATTTCCCATTTCCCTCTATGGAATAAATCATATCGGGGACTTTATAGCTTTGACAGAATGTCCTATATCACAGTGCTTATATATCAAAGCTGGGGTTGTAAATTTTTATTATATTATTGCATATACATTACAAATGAAAAACAAAATTGAATAATGTTTTGATATAACTCTAATAACCAGATATATGAGTGAACTAACGGAGATATTACAATTGTCACGGCCGAGTGAGAAATTGCCTCCTCCTTCCGGAGTGCGATCCAATCACTCACTAAGCTCTCATTGGTCGAGCCTAGAACCGGAAGCCGAACCTCCCAAAACTGACGTTGACTAAGTATGATTAATGATTGAGGGCAGTGGGACCAGGATCGATTCCCCCCTCTCCTCCCCCCTCATCACATCGACAATGATGTTATTTCTAATCTCATCATATTTGAAGAAGTCATCAGGAGTTTTCTCGGGATTGAAAAAAGGAAGGTATATTGGGCACGGCAAGGAAAGATATTCTTTTAGATATACAAAAACTTTCGAAAAAAAAAACAACGTTAAAAGTAGACATAAGGAAGATTAATTATCCATTTATCTACTAAAAAAACTTTTTGAATGTTTTAGTTATTTTTTGTCTATAGTTATGTTTACCTAGGGCAGTAGGGTGGCTCATTGAGTAAGGAGCTGTGCTACCAATTGTAAGGACATGAGTTTGAATCCGTCTATGAGAGATAATTATTTATCCAGTTACTGCAGCCAAGGATTAACCCTGTGGGTAACCCTCTATAAAATGGGTTGATTAGAAATAAATCTGGTGGTTAAACGTGATTTTGAACAAATCATCTCCTTGTATAGCCAAGAAACAAACCCCTTAACCTTCATTTTGTAGCGTAAAGAATTTTAATAAAAATTTATCTTTATCTATTTTGCTAATATGAAATGCATATATATTATTTTATCATTATTATTATCCATTTTATTTTATTTTAGACATTATTATTGTTTGTTTTTTATTTGTGAATATATTGTATGGTTAGTTATGCAGAGTATCACAATTATATAATTTTATTTAAAAAATTTTCTTTTTAAAAGTTACCTAAAAAAAAGGTGATTCAATTTATTACGTTTGGGAGCTAAACGATGAGTATACCCGATATAAATTATCAAATTGTAGTAGATTTCAACATTGGAAAAAATCGTAGAGTAGATAGCTGGTGAATGTAGAGTCTAAAGTACGGGATTATTTTTTTGGAGCCAATAATTAAAATAGTTTGCATAAACTAACTTAATTATTTATCCATCAACTAAAGAATTCGTGTTGATGACTGACCCTTCCTGATATGACCATAGGGGGTTAAAAGAAAAAAAATTAAAAATGTATGAGTTGGGTAGTATTTTATTAGGAGTTGGGTAGTATTTTATTAGGAGTTGGGTAGTATTTTATTAGGAGTTGGGTAGTATTTTATTAGGAGTTGGGTATTATTTTATTAGGAGATGGATAGTATTTTATTAGGAGATGGATAGTATTTT
>NW_027108766.1:178078-179620 GCF_000696795.3 Halyomorpha halys | reverse complement strand
TATTTTATTAGGAGTTGGGTAGTATTTTATTAGGAGTTGGGTAGTATTTTATTAGGAGTTGGGTAGTATTTTATTGGGAGTTGGGTAGTATTTTATTATAGATATGTTTCAGGCGAAAAATTGTGTTTGTTCTTTTTTTCTTGAAACATCACATCTTTTTTTTATGACCCTATTCCTGGTTATTTCTGACATGCGAGGTTATTATCTACAGAGCACCACCCTATTCTAACCGTGGGGAAGAGGGTTAAGTTTTCATTTCTTGGTGCTACTACAAAAATAAAATTCTATTCGCCGGATTTGAACCGGCGCCGCTGCAGTTCCAAGGTTGCAAAGAAAGACCTACGCCTTACCTCCCTCAGCTGCAGCCGGCCCCCTGCTAAGGTCTTCTGATTGCATTGCCCACTTCAAGTTCAAGAAGTAGTACTAGATATTAATTAAAAAGATCATTTTAATAATTAAATTCAAAATATCTCATATTTGTTTGTAATAGTTCGCTTGATTTCTATTAGAACATGGCAAATTAATAAACTTATGTAAAATTTTAATTAAAAAAAAAGTAGTGACAAATTAAAATAAGACAGTATTAGTAGCTTCTGAGGTAAGAAAACAGCTCTGGGCTCAGGACATTTTGATGCAGTTAGGTTAAAGGACAAATAAAAGGGCCATTGTTATGAAAAAATAATTAATTCAGTTTCACATAACTTAGCTGAGAAATACGGTAATGAAAAGTATATAATCAAAAGCCTCGATTGTAGGCAAGAAGAGCCCGAAACGTCGCCAGGAGGCTTTCAATCAAAGATTGCTCATTTTTTTTTTAGCTACAATTTACAATATTAGTAATAATAAATGAAATTTTCTTCTTTAATGACACTAATACTTAAAGATTTGTGCCGGTCGGAAGGCTGAAATAAGAGCATGTAATAGGGCGACAGTGGAATTTTGTGCAAATTGGCTTAGGAAGTCCTCACAATCAGTGTAGGTGCACCTTTCCTGATATGACAATTAAGGTTAATGTGGAAAGATGAACATTTTAATAAGCTTTAACTAAAGATGAACACCAAATCACTGTATAAGGTCGTTATTTATGGCCTTAATATCTAGCGATTTATTAAAGAAGATAAAATTAAAATTAATTTGTTGATGATAAATTGTGAGAGAACTAATGATGTAATATTGTTAGCTAAGGCTGTCGTTAGCGGGGCCTTAAAAAGTTTCATCGTGTTCAAGATGGATCTATCTTCATTCTAAGGCCGAGCCAACCCAAGCTTAGAGCTCAACAATTATATAACACCTTCTTCTAATACTAGAGCATATTTATCAAAATCTTGTCATATATATGTTTTTTTTTTGTTTTGTTTTTTATCAGAAAAGTCTTGAGTTTCTTCCTGATGTTCCTGTGCACCCGACTACAATACATTTTTATTATTTATAGGCGACACGTTCAATCACGACCCACTAATATATAAATATAACTTATATGCAGTCGGGTGAAGATAATTTTAAAAAAATGAAAAGGGGCACTGAAATGACTCACTAACTTGC
>NW_027108766.1:176676-176982 GCF_000696795.3 Halyomorpha halys | reverse complement strand
ACTGCGACGGAGAGAAGATGTGGGATTAACCCGTCTTCGGATAGGCCATACTCGACTCGCTCACGGTCATCTCATGAAAAAAGAAAATGCACCGACGTGTGATATATTCTCATTCGTGGCATATTCTCACTGAATGTATAGCTCACGAACCACACCGGTTCTCTTCAGATTTACAGATGTTGAGCGAAGATCCCACAACAATAACAAAACCTTTTCACTTTCTAAAAATCATTAATATTTATGATCACATATATTCTAACTAATTGTAATTGTAATTGTAAAATGTAAATTGTAATGTAATGTAAC
>NW_027108766.1:169729-171516 GCF_000696795.3 Halyomorpha halys | reverse complement strand
AAAATAATTTGTAAAGTAAACATAGTAAAAAAGTATTTAAATTAGGTGAACAATAAATGGTTATATACATAATAGGGGGAGAATAAATATTTATAAAACAAAAAATGAAAAAAAAAACAGATAGAAAAACAAAGGAAAAGTAAAGTATAAAATAATGGGATACAATGTGTGTAAGTGATTAAGAAACAAAAATTATACCAAATTAGCGGGGATACAGAAAAGTATAAAATATAATAGAAAATTAATAATAAAGTAATTAATATAAGTACACTTAAGAAGATAACACATGAATATAAATTAAAATATAGATACATGAATATAAATGAAACAGGAAGGATAGTGAATATAAAAATAATTAAAAAAAAAATGTGAGAATTTAGAAAAACCAGAATAAAAGATATGACAAGAAAACGGGCTTACTATTACCCTTTTCATTTACTATTTATTACCTTTAATTTTTCTTATTATATCTTACTTTTCATTTTATACCCCTGTTATTTCACTTATGTTCTTTCTTTTTTTTTTTCTTTTTTTCCTTTTTGTAACTATAGTGTTTGTATCTTTTTTAGCCCTGGCGAAGCCCTGCAACGTGCTACTATTTGAGTTTTTTTTTTTTTTTTACCGCACCCGGACCATATTCCATTCATCTATACACACGGTCAATCAATAATCTTCCAGAAAATCTAGACTGTTTTTATTGTCAAAACACCTTATATAAATCACTATCAGCTGATATAAGATGTGTCACCTCATACAGAACTCCATCAGCTGATATCACATTCTATCAGACCATAACTGTATATATATGTGTGTGTGTATATAATTCAATATTCAATTTATAATGCTAAACAGTTTCCTGCTAATATTATTTAGAAAGTATAAAAATAAATATTTTTTTGACATAAAGTCATTTCTACCTAGAAGAAAAATAGACTAAATAATTTTTCACTGGTAGAATTGAACTTTAGCAATAAGTAAAGGTAAAACTTCTAAACTGAGGTTTCAAAGAGAAGGAAGAGAAGTTTGGTTGGCTCACAGCTCGGCTCTAAAGCAGAGAAGATCAACATGCGATCTTAAAACTGAACTTTATTTCTCTTAGCGGTACAGTCTACCAAGTCATATGAACTTTCTTTAATTTTTTTTTCTTATATTAAAAGTTTGAAATGTTCCTTCTCAATTAATATCTAATATTAATAATCATCATATATTTTCATTTATTGTTTAATATATGTATGTATTAAATAATAATAAACGCATATAAATCAATTTCTCATATACAATAGTAACTTATTCTCGCATTTACTAATAAAAATATTCATTCCATTTTTCTGTAAATAAAAATCAATTAAGAATGAATACTAAAGTGTTTTTCCAGAAGAATCATTGGTTAGTCGCCTTACTAATATACATTTTTATTATTTATAGGCGACACGTTCAATCACGACCCACTAATATATAAATATAACTTATATGCAGTCGGGTGAAGATAATTTTAAAAAAATGAAAAGGGGCACTGAAATGACTCACTAACTTGCCGGAATAACACTGCTTTTAATCTGTCTTATATTCATTTTAAGTGTTTGTTTACAGGGGAGTTAGGATTAGGGCTGATACTGTGCCTAGCCATCCCGTAACTCCCCCCTACCAGTTTATGAACAGGCTCATAAACTCACAAAATTACAAGATAAAACCTGAAATACATAAATAATAATAAATAGATAAATTTTGATGTTTGCATAGCTACAGATATCAGAAGAAGAAATAACCATACGTTATGAATTCTATTC
>NW_027108766.1:157731-169099 GCF_000696795.3 Halyomorpha halys | reverse complement strand
CCAAGATTTTCAAGTGTATATGAAACATACTACATATTTACCTATTGTATTATTTTGTACAGTTGTAAATTACATTAAATAAATATTTAAAAAAAAAAGTTAGCTGTTACCATAGTCATCGTATTATCTATAATTAATTGATATCAAAGTTACAGTAGTGTTCAATTTATGTATATACATCCTCAGATATAGCAATAGCGATGTATTTCCGGTCTGATAGGTATGTATAATAGTCAAAAAATGTAACTTATATGTTCGTAAAATATCCAAACATTGAGAACATGATGGTGAAGAAGTGTTACCGATAGGAGATGGTAGTCCAAACAGATCTTAAGGGAGGGGGGCTCTAATTGCAGGTGTCTTCAATCTCATTAAGGTTCTGCTTCTGTTAGGAGAAGGCAGGCACGCCACTGTACCTCCAAAGCTCTTGTTATATCGCAGGCAATAACCACGGCTTCTCTAGCAAAACTAATCTTGTCAACTATGGTTTATATTATTGTACGTAGTGTAGGTTTCTATTATGATATCAATTTAGTTAGTCTCATATATAATGAGCTGTGCCCCGGAAGGTTAAATTCATATTATACAACGACGTATGATAGCCTTTATGAGAAGGCGAGATTCTCTCACCTTGAGCAGGAATGTACATAAGACACTGATGGGTATTTAATTTTGCTAGTTTATTAATTTAAGAGTAGGTATGTTAACTTAAATAAAAACGCAAACATCTTTTGATTCTTGCATGGAAAATGAATAAGATATTAAATTATAAATAGACAGCCAATAGACAATCAACAACAACAACAATACTGTTTCATGAAACCCCATTTGCTTTTGAACCACGCTTAGCAAGAATCATTCCATAATGTACCTTACAATGCATAATCCTATATGTCTACTAACACGGCTTACAATTCACTCACATATAACATTATATTTCATATATGTATGTATAGTTGACTGTAAAAATTGATTTATAAGAAGTTGGTCAGGGTTGTGGTCAAAAGTGAAACAAAAAAAGTTGACAACTATTTCTGTTTTACTTTTGACCGCAATCCTGACTATCTTCTTATATAACATTATATTTCTAGTAAGATAGCTTATAATTCACTCACACATAACACTATATTTCTAGTAAGATAGCCTTACTATCAATTGTTACCATTGACTTTTTCAAGTTATTTAAATTTGTCTTTCTATTGCAAGATAATTCTTCAAGTCAAGTATCCTTCAAACTAATTCATTTATCAATTAACATCACACAGCTTCTTTTAGTATTTTATAAAATCAGTTTTATACTTAAAAATGTCTACGTTCTTATTGCATCAATATTAATTTTTTATTAGTTTTTTTATATGCACAATTATCATTGTCGTGCTCTCATGATTATATGATGACATAATTATCACACACTGGTACACTATTATAAACTAAACCTACACTTGCCAGATTAGGACTTATTTATCAACAAATTAATAAAATTAAATCTGTACCGAAACAACACATGAAGAGTCAGGGGTTCAGTACTTTGTAAAGAAGTGCTGGTACTAGACCAACGGTTGTGCAAGGAGGAGATTTGGTCAGAAACACGCTCGACCACCAAATTTTTACCCATTTAAGGCTGGATGTACCCCAGGAGGGCCCCGAGAATCCACAGGATTTCAACAAATTACAAAGCTTAATTATGTTATCTTTCATCTGTATCAATTTTGTCAATAATTTAATTTTGTTTTTAATTTCTAAATAACATAATCCGAAAACTTAATTTTATTTAGGTATGTATATATATAGATCGAAAAATTTAACCAACATTCATCTAAGTTATAACATTTGTTATTTATTCATCTTGTTCACGATTATATTGATATGTTTATTTAATATTTAAAATGTCTTTGTTGATAAATTAAAATTTACAGCATAATAATTTTACTTAGGATTTCAGAATAATGTTGGTCATTTTTTTTTTTATTCTAATTTAAAATATACAGTATATTTTTTTTATAATCTTAATATTTTCTTGAGACTGGTAATTTTTTAAATAAATAATTCAAATTTTATCCATTATAGTCTCAAAACCTTTTATTTCTCTTATAAGTCCGACGCTTCGGCCAATGCGGCCATCTTCAGGGAGAATCTACTACAAAACAGTTTCTATTACATGTATGACCCTACAAATAATTCAAAATACTTAACATTATTGTTTATAATTTACCTTACCTTAATACAACTTTGAAACTATATAATTTAAAAACTTTTAACTTCATGCAGGCTATTCTGCCCAGGTCAAAAATATCAATATCTATGAAACATTAAAAACATTAGGTAAAAGATATTTTTTTGTTAATAAGTATATCCCACATATGTTTAATTACCTAATTAGTCAAATATCAATTAAAAACAAAGTCAAAATCATTCATCAGCAGACACTATTCCTTAAACTTTTATCACAACAATGCTTGTAACCTTCCCCCACTCAGTTCATGCATTTAAAATTATTTATCATAACTACATTTTTGTCAATTTTCCTCTTTATTCCATCAGCAAAAATCCTATCAAGGCTAACCATGATTATCCACATACAATTTATCCTATATTATTTATAAATTAATCTTACTTAATATCTCTGCATAGTGTTGATTTTAATTTCTTGTATCTGTTTTGAAATTTACTGTATAATCAATATTTTCAGATATGTAAATGGATTCAAGTATTTTCCTTTTGAATGTATTTTTCTCTTTATGTAAAATGATTGTATTTTCAAAATCAAAAATATGTTGGTTTTTGGTTGCATGCTGGACTAGTGCCGTTTTATTTGGATACTTCTCCTTGTTTTTCAAATCATTATACAGTATAATCAATATTTTTTTTCATTTTAAAAGTCAAAATTATGCTTATTTCGTAATCAATTATTACCTTAAGGATATAATACACTGTTCCATTCATTTTGTTTCTTTTAGGTTACAGTTTTCAGGTTAACAATGAATTGAGGCTTCATATTCATCAGCTCCTTATACCGATTAGTGATTTCTCTTCAAATTGAAAAGTCTAGTAATACTTCATTACAACGAATTGATAGATAGATTTATCTTTTCTATAATTTTTAATACAAAATATAACAAAGTCCCTAAATTATTAAAGTATTTTGTACGTTTTTAATTTCACTAATTGTATTTTCACCCACTAACATAGTTAATTAATTCGATAAAATATAATGGTTTCCTTGTCAAGGTTCGAATCGGCTCTTAACAAGGAAACCATCTTTCTCTAACGGATTGTTCTTAAACTGACAGAGTTCTCTCATTGGATAGATTTAGTTGGAACGGAGCAAATCCACTAACGAGAGTTCTAAATAGGTTTTGCTGGATGCGCCCAAACAGTTCCTGCTCGGGGAGTTTTGTGGCCAACTCCTCCAACAATTAATTCCCCGATGATATCCCAACTATCCTCAACAAAGTTCCAACAGGTGCTCAACTTCCAACTGCTTAAATATATAGGATCCAATTGGAATGAAAATCATTTATGGAAAACCATGATCAACTGATGATGATGAAAAATTATAATTTTAATCGCATTTTTAGAATTTTCATTTTCAGCATATTGTATCAAAACTTTCTTAAGTATATAGTTTTGAAACCACTAGTATGGCATAAAAGTTTAATTAAGGGGAATTTAACAGTCAGGTAGAACGAGGGGGCAATGGATTAATATGTGTCAGAAACAAGAAGTTGTTTTCAATTCTAATACAACTTTTTTACTCTTATTTTTTTTTAATTGCCCTCCACTTATTATTTTTAACAAAAAATTAAAATAGATCCATGCAATAAATATATTCTATTCTTGTTCCATATGGGAGTTTAGTAAAGTGGTTGGGATTCATCTTTTCTCATAGCGTACACAGCCCAACTCCTTAACCAAGACTACATAAACCTAGAGCTTAGTGTTCCTCTTTATTTATCACTTCGAAACTGTAAACATTTTTTTGTTTGCAAAAAATATAGTATATAAAACACAATAAAAGAAATATTTGCTCGTTCCTTATTTAATATGAAGATTCATATGAGTTTAACTTAGAGAATGTCTTGTGCTAACTGCAAATATACTTTGTTACTTGCTTAATTACAATTATGAACACGAGTGAATTTTTACAGAATAATAATTCGTTTATAGAAATATAATTGACAACCTTATTCTTTTGACTTTAATTTGATCTTACTGTGCAAAATTAAGTTTTATCTTACTGTAAAATTATTTTTAATGAGATGTAACTATCTACATACCGTAGATTACTGATTTGGAGAAGATGGTCGGGGGTTGCGGTCAGCAAGAAACATAAATAAACAAAATATATTTATTTATGCCGACGTTTCGACCTGTGTTTCAGGTCTTCATCGAGGTTATAGAACATAATAGGTTACAAACATAATTTAGGGAAATATGAAACTGAAAAGAAATATTATACAAACAAATTTTGAATTATACAAAATAATTGATTGATAACCCTAGAATTAGACAGTAGTAGATTGATAGCAGTGAAAGATGAATATATGAATAACAGTGTGAGTATTAACTTTTTTTTGTTAGATAATCATTAAAGCGTATGTAAAAACAATATTTTTAAAATAGGAAAAAGGTAGAAGAAGAAATATGGAGAATTGGAAATTAATAATGTAAGAAATTCTAGCTAGGAATGTTAGCTAAAACTGATTAATTTGTAGAAAGGCGCACTAGAGTGAGCGACGGAAGAACAAAGGATTCACTAGAAACGTGACTTTCAAGAAAGACCGTTGAGACAAACAATTGATACGAAATGAAAATGATGAAATAGAAGTAAAGTTAGGGATTAAAAACATAAAACGTGTGAAATGTAAAAATTATGAGACCTCAAAAGTCTGAGAATTATTTAACTAAGTTATAAAATATTGTATAATTGTAATTAAATAATGCAACCCCACCTAGGGATGAAGTATACTCAAATCCTAGGCAGATGAAATGACTAGTACAATTTTAAAGTGAATATAATTATTTAAAAAAATACATACGTACTGTCATAACCCATGACGGGTGAATGGTGCAGTATTTTTTTTTTTTTTTTTAATATATTCCAAATTTTAGATTTCTTTATTGATAGATATTATAATCTGCTACACAGTTGTGGGCAATAGGTAATAGTGATGGATCATTCATCATACATACTAAAATAAAAAAAAATAAATAAATAAAAAAAAATAAAATAAAAAACTCTCTTAAAATATATACAAACAAAAGAATATACAAGATGAACATAATCATACTATCTGTATTAAAAATAAATAAGTAAAATAACATAATGATAAAATAATATATACAATATTTACACAATCCTGAGGATCCCTGAGCCCACTCTATCCCCCACGTGTGAGGGGTAGAGCAGAGCTCAAGAGATCCCAGCGCATCCCTCTCGCCGCATCACTGGTAGCAGTATTTCTAAGGAAGTACTTTTACAATACCAATGGTTGTGTGAGGAGGTGATTTGGTCAGTAACAGAATATACAATTATTTGTCGCTGCAAAATTGAACCCGTGTCTTACCACTGAGCTATCTGCTTCCAAAATAAGAAGAATATATGAAACAAAATTATGAATATTTGAACGCACAGCTCAATGAATTTTCGAGAAAAAACAACGCCTAGTTTACAGCATACTGTTTCCATAACATGTAGAAGCAATACCTCTGAGTGAAACTTTGGCGAAATTGACCGAACCCTTTCACGAAACAGCAACGTCGTAATTTTAGGCCTAAATGTGACTACACTGAGGAAGCGCTGGCCATTCTGCAATATCCGCTAACATCAACTTCCATGTTGCTCAAATTAGTGTTGTGGTTCCGCCCGAATTCGGTAGTGGCCATTCGAACCAGAAACCATGGAAACCTCAAAACTTGGAAATAATTATAAAACGCTACTGACCATTGTTTAATCAATCAATTATTTCAAAAGTTTTTATTTATTTATTGCTATTTACAACAGTACATTCATATACATACATTTGATTTTGGTTTATATGGAGTGATACAAGCGTGTAGAGAAACCACCCATTGGTATCACTATAATAACGTTTTTGTTTTTTTTACATTAGCAGGTCTCGTGGCCATCTTCTTTTCTGGCGCCTTGGAGGATTTTCAGGAACAGAAGAGAAAGAACTAGTGGGGTTGGTTAGGGAGTTTATAATAGCAGGAATGATATCTGGTTCGGTTATTTGAAAAGTAAAGAATAATTTTACCAATTCAGCAATTCAACTCTTGCCTTATTGACGTATACTCTCCTAAATCTAATATATTGATTAATAATGAATTAGAAACAAGTAAAATAAAACCATTTGAAAAATTTATTCAGTTTTTACGCATTAGAAATATATTTATTTAAAAAAAAAATAGAGCCAGAATTTTTCTAAAGGCCACCTTCTTTATGACATGGTTACAGATTTTATATGACGGCATATATTGAGCTACAGGATAATATTTTGAAAACCATTCAATATTCCTGTTATGCTTTCATCAATATGGTTTATGAACTACAGCAGAAATGTTCTCTTCGGTTTGCTTACTACCCAGCGATATTCGTCAACATGGACTTATTGGAAAAGGTTATGTAAACAAGACAGATAAACATCCAGGAACCGACGTGATCTGTTTCCTTGCAAACTAAAAGTTTCAAAATTGTGTTTATTTAAGATGGAACGTAGTGTACGAGAGATATTATAAATATCTCTCAGTTATATCCTACTGAGAATTTATATAGTTCTAGCTTAAAATTGAATTTTTTAACACGAAATTGTTTGTGTTCCGGAAATCAAATTAAAAATTATTTTTGATTGGAATAAGGTCCGGGTGTGGTAAAAAAAAACAACTCAAATAGTAAATAATTATACTATTTCATAGAGCCAACGTGGGGCGAAACGTTGGCTCAATAAAATAGTATAATTATTTACTATTTGAGTTTTTTTTTACCACATCCGGACCATATTCTAGTCATCTATACACTCGGTCAATCAATAATCTTCCAAAAATTATTTTATGAGTTGGTAGGTGAAAATCGGTCAAAATGGAAAGTTCTTACGCAGTAGACATGCTAAAATATGTTTTCGATGTTGTTAGAGGGAGAAAAAAGTAGTGGAAGAAGATATAAACTGATTTTAAGTCATATTTGAAAGACAGGAAACTGCACGTCGATTTCGACTATTACAGTACTTACTAGACAAACGGTCTAAACTTCTAGTCCATTACAAAAGACTGATCTACATGACTGTAATAAGGCCAATCTGGACATATGGAGTTGAGCTTTGGGCTCCACTAAACCTTCGAATTCCTCTCGTATTCTATCCTTACAATCCAAAATCCTTCCTAAAATCCTCAATGCTCTTTACTTTGTCACAAAGAAATTCATACATAAAGACCTTAATGTTCCCTATGTAACCGATCTAGCCCGAACCAGATATCACTCCTTCCATTATAAACTCCCTAACCACTCAAACCCCTTATTTTCTAATCTAGCATCATCTTCCATTCCTGACAATCCTCCAAGGCGCCTGAAAAAAGAAGATGACCACGAGACCAGCTAATGTAAATTGTCATTAGAGTGCTACCAATGGGTAGTTTCTCTACACGCCTGTAACACTCCAATTTAACTTAGATCAGATTTACTAAACGTATTATAATGTAAAGTTGTAAATAGCAATAAATAAATATTAAAAAAAAAAGTTATATTTGTAACGCCTGTTGAATAAATTCGATACTTAGGACTCCACCTTGACAAGAGACTTCAGTCTGCCACAAGACTGAAACGACAAGAACCTGCTCGTAGATTTCAATTTCTACAACAATTACTACAAACGCTCTAAACTTCCCATTCACTACAAAAAAATAGTATTCTCTACGATAATCAGACCAATTTGGACATATAGAATTGAGCTCTGGGGCTCCACCACACAATCAAATTCCTACCGCGTCCAATCCTTCCAATCCAAAATCCTTGATGCCCCTTATTACGTTACAAATAAACTCAACCACAAAGACCTTAACATCCCATTTGTTGCAGAGTTGGCCCAAAACAGATATGCAACTTTTCATCCTAACCCATTAGTTCTTAATCTCTCATCCTTAACAACCCCTGATAATCCTCCGAGGCGTCTGAAAAGAAGATGGCCAGGGGACCTTCCGATTTAAATTAATGCTTGAAGTACTAACAATGGGTGGCTCCTTTCCAAGATTTTAAAGTGTTAATGAAACATTCCAAATATTTACGTTTTGTATTTATTATTTTCTACAGATGTAAATTACATTAAATAAATAAATAAAAAAAGTTATACTTTTGCGAATTCCGCTAAAAAGTAACTATTTAACCCACTAAAAAAGTAAATTTATCGCTTTCGCGAATATCGAATTAATAAAACCTGTTATAATCTGGTTGGTTATAACCTGCGACATAAGAAATATAGTTTTAATTAGTAAAATTTTAAAGATCATTTTGATAAACCTCCTTCACGTGCATTTATACTTTTACTTCATCGACAGTGACAAATTTTTTAAAAAAATAAATTGAATTCTTGAACAATTTTATTCTCTTTACGTTGGTTTAGTGTACACCATTTGCTGGCGAAAAAGTTGTTTGCAGTTTTTAAAGATTAACGACTCAAGTAAGAATCATATAATTTTTTATCCACCGATGTATGTTTATGTAATTAATTTAAATTGAAAGCAAACTTGTTCATTTAACAGGCGAAAATATTCCACTAATATTAATTAATTCCCTTCTTCGAAGATATCCCTTTCAACTATATTGAATCTGGATATTCCAGAGCTTAGTACGCTGGAGAAAGTCTACTCCACTAAATGAGAAACTCAATTTTATTTAACTAAGCCCTACTACCAATCTCAAAATTGTAAAATATTCTCAACGAGGTGTATATAGTTGACCCTAGATTAATAATTGGAGAAGATGGTCGGTGGGTGTGGTAAAAAAAAATGTTTATTTATGCCGACGTTTCAACCTGAGTTTCAGGTCTTCATCAGGGAGTCGAGCGGGGAAGCCAAGACTTTTTGGCCTCCAGTGTGGTCTCCTTCCTACTATATTGCCATTCATTGTTGTGTAGAGGGGTCCTGATGGATTGCTTCGAGCAACATGTCCCGCTCATCTTAACCTCCTTGACAGTAGTCCGGATGACTAACTTAATTAAATCTTTCACAGTGTTTTCAATATTGATTCTATAACAATTTAGGATTAAATAAATGCTACAAGAACATGATATAAATTTTATTAAACTGTAATTTTTTATGTATATTTTTCGACGAGAAATACTTTTTTTTTTTTTAATAATTTATTTATTGATATTTACAACTGTATACATATATACACATCAAGTAAATTTGATGAAGTGATATTATGACATGATAAAAACATGCGGAGAATCTACCCATTGATAGAAGTCCAAAAACATTTCTAAAGGAGAAGATGTCGAGGCCATCTTCTTTTCAGACGCCTAGGAGGATTATTAGGTAGTGAAGGAGAAGCCGGGTTAGAAACGAGTTGGTTTGGGTGGTTGGGAAGTTTATTATGGTAGGATTGGTATCTGGTTCTGGCCAAATCGGCAACATAGGGGACATTGAGCTCCTGAAGGATTCGATTGGATTCGAGAGGAATTCGATGGTTTAGTGGAGCCCCAAAGCTCAACTCCGTATGTCCAAATAGGCCTTATAATAGTCATGTAGATCAGTCTTTTGTAATGAATTGGAAATTAAGACCGTTTGTCTAGTAAATGTTGTAATAGTCGGAATCGACGAACAGTTTCCTGTCTTTTCAGGCTTGTATGAGAAATATTTAAACTACTTTTATGAAAACTCTTATAATTTAAATAATCCAATCTGACAATTGGAAAGCTCATATGAAAAATTAATACAAGAAAGTAAATAAGGCATTGAATAATTTAGCAATATCGGTTATGAAACGAGCTAGGATTAATTTGGACTCTATGTAGGGGAGAATGGGGGGGGGGAGAGTTCTGTGATGCGCGCGCGGCACCAGATTTTTATATTATATATTCTACCCTTCTATCCTTCGCTCTTTAATATTCCAAGCCACTAAACATATACAAGTAACTTTGAACATTTAACCAACGCTCCTTGCTAATTCCCTAATTAACTTTTACTTTATGGGGAGTTTTTAGGTAGAAAATGTTTTTATTTTTTTAATATGAAATGAGACTTAAATTCTGGTTGAAATTGGCCCATTAGCAAATGAAAATAATTTAATGTGCCTCCATTAAGGACAGGTGTGAAGTGGAATTACCGTTATATGCGTTATTTTGGCGATAAAGGCTCGCAGACCCCACCAATTTCCTCCTTCCATTTCCAGTAGTACTTTAGAAAAAAATGTTTAAATCTTCTTTATCTGAATGATAAAATTTCTATTGAAATTATTTAAACTATTTTGGCGTATTTTACAAACACTCAATCAATTCAAAAAGAGGCAGGAACAAAAACGTATTTTTAATAAAGTAACTCAAAATTAAAATCATATTTAATTTTTATCGATTCGAACAAATGGTTCACAATAATCAGTAAAACGGGTATTTTATATTTTGTTAGAAGCTTAAATGAGGGTTAACCTAATAAACCAAAAATCGTTACTTTTATAGAACTTACAAATTTTTAATAATAGTAAAAAATTTTCCTTTGTAATAAAAATATAAATGAAAGTAATACAAGATAGTATTGCTAATGTAATCACCAACGATATAGGTTAATGTCCAATAGGGTTGAGTGGGACCACCCATTATTGTTATTATATAAGTAGATTTAATAATTTATATGCAGATAAAATTTACCAAGAGCCGTTTTTCTAATTTATTTTCTCATATTATTTGATAGTAATTATATTAATAATTATTTATTAGAAACAACTTTATTGTTGTTGAATACTTAGGAAAAAAAGCTTTTGAATCAGATTAAGCACTTATGATTTTAAATTAGTCAAAGAAGTAATACAATTTGTATTCAACAGTGGTCACCTTTTGGAGTGATGGGGAGAGCTCTCTTCTTGGATTGTCCCAAACCGTGTTTAGCATCCACTGGCTACGATCCTTCTAGGTTCATTAGGTATTTTTTCACTTCTTCATTTTTTTTTTTTTTTATATCGAACTCGCACTTGCTCAGCCTCCACTGGCTCATTACCAGTGATGCGGCGAGAGGGATGCGCTGGGATCTCTTGAGCTCTGCTCTACCCCTCACACGTGGGGGAGAGAGTGGGCTCAGGGATCCTCAGGTCGATTGTGTAAATATTGTATATATTATTTTATTTATTTAAGACCAATTTGGACATATAGAATTGAGCTCTGGG
>NW_027108766.1:149058-157300 GCF_000696795.3 Halyomorpha halys | reverse complement strand
TATAAAAATTATATTGATGTAATTTTCTCATGAACCCTGAACCATGAAAGTTTTTATGAGCAATGACTGTTTAAAGAGGTGATATGGTAAGCAACTATCCTCAAACTTTCGGTCTATTTTGGTATCAAATTTACAGAGGACCATAGAAGCGATACTACAAGAGAATACGTAAATTATCTACTACAACTGGACTCGAATCCTAGTACTTTAGTATTTTAATTACTGAGCTACCCCACTCCTCATAATAAGACTAAGGATAGTAAAATATCGAATTGATACTTGAAGGGAGGCTAATAGGATACTAGTAGAACTTTGGGGAATAAAACTACTCCATTTCTAGCCTGGGTAAAGGTCAGGAATATAATTTAGGCGCTACTAACTTCACATCTGCTGTAAAGATAAAGGCAAGATAAGATAAAGGTAAATGTTTGGGGCTGTAATCAAAGTTATCAAATTTAAGCTTACATATTCTCTCTCCTAGCACTGTGCCTCTAAAGGTTAAGTGTCAGTCTGAAATCGATTTTAATTTAATTTTGAAAGGGAAAAATTGAGGTTGAAAAGGTCAATTTCTCTCTAACTTTGAAAAGAAAGGTAATTGGGATGTGTCTATACGCTCACCGTAAACGTTCCGCCCCCGGCTCAATGCCTCAATGCAAGTTAAATATTGATTCTAATTCTTCTTCTTTGTTTCTTATTTTTCATTGTTTGTTAACTACTTTTCTTTCTTTTTTTTTTTTGTTGATAGTAGATACAATGCAAGTTGATTGTAATGCCGCCGGTAAAGAAACACACAGAATGGGTGAATTAAAATATAAATGAGCGAGAATTCTGAACAAAAACAAAATAATTTTAAAAAATATATAGTTTTAAGATTCTAATTAAAAGTAGAAAAATGATCAAACAGTAACACACAAAGAAATATTCAGTCAAAATTCACAGAAGATATATGTTATGATAAAAACATCTTATTACAAAAGTAATAAAATAAAGAAAACCACTGTGAGAGGTAAACTAGTTATTACATTTTTACTTTAGATAGCTGTATCATACCGTTTTACAATTTCGCTTTTAAAATATTACGTTTTGAAGTGAATATTACAAAAGTGATATAGGACTGTCAGGGGTCTTAGTGGGGCGGGTCCAGCGGGAAAAGATTGTCTTTTTTAGTGTTATGGTCTCCTCTTGTGAGATTGTGACATGTCCTACATCGACCAACCTACTCGCTATAATTTTCTGTATAAACAGTTTAATATTTAATTACCCGTACCCCTAATTTTAGTAAATGAACCGGTAAATAAAATTCTTAAAATGTCAAAACTGGAACTTATTGGAGGAATTAATTTCTACTAATTAAGATTTATCTTGCTCCCAATTTGTTAAGAATTGATTAAAACCTTTTAATTGTATTGTAATTTAACTATCATTTATCATTAAAAAAATCAACATGCTTATTCTCTTATTATGTTGAGACTATAATAAATGAGTGATGTGGATGACCGAATTGGCCAAAACGCCGGACTTAAAAAGAAATAAAAAAATGTTTTGAGACTAAAATGGATAAAATTTTATTTATTTAAACAATAATAACCAGTCTCAAGAAAGTGTAAAGATTATAAATAAAGAAATTAAATTATATGTAATTTAACTATTTACTTGAAATTGTTATAAATGAGTCATCATATTCTCCTTGGCTCTCACAATTTATGTTTTAGTGCATGTTAGACTAAAATTGATTGTATTTTTCGTATAATTTTCATGATGACTATACAGGAAGGGGAAGTATTAGAGTTTTCTACGGGACATCAAAAATAAAAACATGTATTTAGAGATCTCTGAACGCAAATAATCAAGTTCTTCTAAATAGTCTGTATTTAAATAAAATCGACTGAACGTAAGACAGCCCACAACTCGATTTGTAGATGTAAAATTACTGGTACTTAATAGGAGATAAGTCTTATCTTCATTGAAACTGTTAGACAGGACTTAAAAGCCAATTTTTTATTAATATCTTCCTTTGAAGTACTTTTAATTTCTTATTAGTGTTAAATAATAAAATATGTATGTATTCAAAAAAATAAATAAAATTATGAATAAAGGATAAAAAATGAAAAATAGAAACAGGAATTCCAATTGGAAAAAGCCGAGAGAGCCCTATCTCATTCGATTGAATCATGCCTTTTAAGTAATTGCCCTTCAGGAAACACTAAAATATATATTTTTTTAGTAACAGAAAAATTAAGTTTTCGTCTTCCCTGATTTTTTTTCAATCATCAAAATAACGATAGCTTCATTATAAGTACCAATCTAGACGAAGTAAGTATTGCAGTGCGGTGTAAGGAAGGTACTGAACAGTTATACTAAGTGAAATGGTTGTGATGCGCGAACCACACTAGAGTATTTATATTTACCTAAAATTCTGAAAATTTCGAATTAAAAAGATTTTAAATTTTATTATTTTATTAAAATCCCGGAGGTCTCACGGTAACAGTAACAGAATATATCATTATATGTCGCAGCAGATTTAAATCTGGATTCTTTGATTTACTATCACAGTCCCTTACCACTGAGCTATTCTGCTCCATAGCATAGCTTCCTAACTATTTATATATTTATTTATCATTTTTTCCCCTTCATTATATTCTTTTTTCATTTTGAAAATAGCTTTATTTGTAAATTTCTATTCCGAAAATGATCTTAAGATCTCAAATTCAACTTGGCGTAGTAAGTTCCGATTTGATTGATATATTTTAATGTGATTTTTGTTCCTGAAAAAAATTGAACGAGTTCTAGGTTTCATAATTTTTGTACTACGAAACAGGAATTATTTAGAAGGGATTTAAATATAAGCTCGAATTATGAAAGCTTCCATTCTATAGAGATGTATGTTGATGTTGATCGTTTCAGATCTTGGTCCAAAATGAAACACATCCCACTCTTCTTGTTTTATATCTACTTTAAAATATTAATTACTAGATTCATAATTTGTTCAATTTATGTCCGATCACCTATCCACAGTCCAAATGTATACGGCACTAGTACAACATGCAACCAAAAACTAGCATATTTTGGATTTTGAAAATACAATGATTTTACATAAAGAAAATAATACATTCAAAAGGAAAATACTTGAATTCATTTACATATCTGGAAATATTAATTATACAGTGAATTTCAAAAGAGATACAATAAATTTGAACCAACACTTTGAAGAGATATTAAGTAAAATTAATTTATCAAAAATATAGGATAAAGTAAATGTTAATAATTATAATAAGCTTGATGGGTGCTTAAACCGAGTGGAGGAAGGTTACAAATATTGTTGTGATAAAGTTTTAACAAATAAGTGACTGTGATAAATGAATTTTTAATTTTTGTTTTTAATGTGAAAATTGACTAAATAGGTAATTAGACATAATGTGGGATATATTTATTAACAAAAAAAATATGTTTTACCTAATGTTTTAATGTTTCATAGAAACTGTTGTTTTGACGTGGGTAGAATAGCCTGCATGAAGTTGAGTTTTTAAGTCATTTAGTTCCAAAATTGTATTAGGGTAAGATAAATTATAAATAATAATGTTAATGTTTGAGGATCATGTATGTAATAAAAGCAGTTTTGTGGTAGATTGTCCGGATTGGCCGATACGTCGGACTTCTAAGAAAAATAAAATGTGTTGAGTCTAAATTGGATAGAAATTAAATTATTTATTTTAACAAAATTAACTAGTCTCAAGAAAGTATTTAAGATTATAAATATATGTACACGTACACATTTATCAAACACTTCTAAATCTAACTGTGTATTCGTAATGAGTTGGAAGAGTCAGTTAGTCATTATAAGAGTCAAATGTGTATATAAATTTTATTTCTAAGGCTTTCGGAATTATGGGTCCAAAAATCGCTATATCCGAGGACGTTATAAACGCTAAGCAGTCTATAGCGCTCCATGTTATTGCAATTAAGGTGCCGTAGCTGAAGCAGACAGAGCAGATATAGCAGAGGGTGATGATGAGATGACCCGATTACGGATCCTTTTACAGAAATCGATGGCACTAATGTCTTGTCCACATAGCTTGATGTCATCTCAATTAGGTTTTTTTATTCTCCCTGCCCTTTATTCACAAGGACTCAACTACCAATGGACCAATTATTTTTATCTACATCGCATTTTGAATAAATTACAAAATTTATTTTTTCTTACCGATCTTCTTGTTAAAAAAAATTAAATACCATCCGAAATTCGGTTTTATATTCCAATATGGCTGTTATGCCGCTATTCTTATTTTTCATATTGTAAACTAAAGTCATACTTGAGGGTGCAAGTTTCAAAATGATACAGCCGTTCTAAACTCACAATATTTTTGTACTTTAACGATTAAGATCAATCCCATGTGTAAGGTGTATTAAAGAAAAACTCTTATTTCAACAGAACAGAGGTTTAATTATTAAACTAAAAGATAAAAATATACAAAATAATTTTCTTAGAAACTCTATAAAAAATAATCTATCCCAGAAGATATGGTTGAAAATGATTAGAGAAATTAGTTAGCCCAAAGAAATATAAACTAATAAGTTAAATTAAAAATAGCCATTGTAAATGTTCACAATGAACTTCTTCGGGGTAAGCGATCAGATATCACCCGATATGGGCGTGTACTGATGTCATAGAATTTTAGAGATCTACAAAGAAATGAAAACCTAAAAGGTTAAAAACATTCTAAATCTGTAATCTGATTGTCAGAACTCATCAGGATTCATATCATTTGCTTTGAAGACTTCTCCTTTTTATAAAGCTCACTATATGTTTTAATTTCGACGGAATCAATAAATTTGGCATCTCCTGATTCAAAAAATTTGCCAGAATTGAAGATATGTATTTTTTAGTACACACTACAGTTTTATTGATAATATCATTAACAGTAAGATAGCTCTAGTTATCGAATATTCCAGAAATATTTTTGCCAGCTCTGATGGTACCGAGAAGATGCATCAAACTGTTGGTTTCCCTTTCCTGTGTCGTTCTCTCGTATTCATTGGGTTTTTATTCCACTTTCACCCATTAGTCAGGAAGTGACTCTTTTCTTCTCATGAGCAATGTAAAAATATCTTCATTGTTAGCATCTACTTCCTCAGAAGATTCTCCAGTTAACTCTGTATCAGGATATCCTTTCCTTTCTTCCATTTGTTCGCAGTCACCAACATCACTATCCTCCTAAAATTAAGGCTGAAACTTTGGCACAAATATATTAGTTTCACTTCATACTTATCATTGTTCCCGACCATCAAATTGAATTAAGTTCAACAAACGGCTCTTATTCTAATATAATATTTTTTTTTTTAATTTTGAAACAAAGTTTTTAATTTTTATAAGAAAAATAAAACACTATTGACCCCCTTTTATATCTTTTTTGAAATATTTTTTATAACGAGAATCTTTTCTTATTGCAGGAAACATTTTGAAAGCTGTATGGCATTGTTATAATTTAGTTTACCTATAGTCCGCTAAAGTATATTATACGATTCGATGAGCTTCTCATCTTTTTAAAAGAAAGCCCTTTATCTTGCCTTTGATAGTTAATGAACCGAGCTATATATTTTTCTTATATCAGGAGAGAGAAAATAACTTCTCTTTAAGTTTGCCTAAGCTCAAAGAAGACGCAGCCAACTATGAATGAATCCAATCCCAAAATATGAAGGAACTGCTAACCACTCTAAAACATATTAATCATTTACAATGTGCTCAGGCATTTTATAATAATATCTATTTGAATTATTTATATCAATTAATTAAAGAACTCGGGCCGAGAAACATAATAAAGATTTTTCAGTAGAGCAGTTCGGATAATTGTACAATGGTTATTTAATGTTTTATGAAGTTCATACTTTATGAGGTTCTTGAGGACCAGTCATTACTACAATAACTATAATTAGATGATATTTCGTGACTTTATTGTTTGCATACACATGCTCTTCATTTTTTTTTCCAATCCCGTAGCTGCGTGGGTTATGAGGAGATGATGGTAAAACCTCTTTTACTGCATTGGTATGCATTCGAAGTGGGGGCTGAGGGATTTGATATTTTGGTAAAGGATAATATTCTGTGCCATTCTAATTTTGACTGGGCAATAAGATTTTATGAATTAGAAATAATTGAGCTATTTCTTTAGTCTATACTGAGACTGTCCATGTGGGCTGCCATCTTTATGGCCGTCCTGTCAGTGTCAGTGCCCTGAATAAGGGGTTCTTACAGTACACTGGAGGCTACCAAAGGATCTGATCTTTCTCCTCCTGATGAACTCAGTCACCTTTGGTAGGTCCAGTGTCGTGTGTATGTGATCCGTCTTTGCTGTTTGCAGTGAGGTGTGTCTTAACTATACGTCTCGGTATATCGCTCTAAAACTGTCGGAGCTTCTTGGATGTTTTGGTCAGCATAGGTGCTCCCTAGAGCAGGGCTGGCCCAGCACACTTTTGGAGATCATTAATTTGAGGTAGAGAGAAACATTAGGAGATGCTAACAAGTGATTAAGCGCCAGATATCCATGAATGGTGACCCCTTGATATAATATTCCGCCTGCTGGTCACTTCTCAACCTTTTGAACTTAACGCAGAGAGCACTTCATTTCTGGAAGGATACAATAATACAGTCGGTCTTCTTAGGATTAACTTTAATATTGAGTCCTTCCAGTTTCTCAGTGATATCGGTACAAGCCTTCTCCGTCTGCCGAAGAGCTTTATCTGCATTTAATGGAATTCACACCATTTTAATGACAACAAGCCCAATCTGTTATTTAAGACCACTTAATTGCATATTTATTTACTGAATTTAATAAAAATCGATAAAGCCATTTTGGATAAAATTGAGAAAATGTGAAAAATTTATTCTTTAAAATAACACTTGAATGACGCGGTGAGAGGACTGCGCTAGGATCTCCAAGAGCCCTGCTCTACCTCTCATGTGTGGGAATACAGTGGGCTCGAGGATCCTCAGGACCTGAGTGTTAATATAGTATATAATTTATTTTACTTAATTTGATTATGTTGAGACTTTTTTTTTAATTTTTTAATTATTTACTTATTTTATTTTTTAAAATTTTTGTTATGAATATGTTCATTTAGCACTATTACTCATTTCCTAAGATTGTAATATTAATAAATGAATAAAATAGTCAATAACAAGTTAAAAAAATAAATAAATAAAGTAATATCTTCAAGTCGGTCGACTTGATTTTAGCGAAAAAGTTGCAGTAACCCGTCGACATATGCCTGCCTGAAATATTTAATTTCAGTTTCGAATTACTTTTCGTTTTTTAATTAGAATGACCTCATCATGCACACTGGCACACAGACAAAGAGATCATTTTGCGAGCGTAGGTTATTTGGACTAAGGCGACCTCAAAACGTGTGTTTGTATCGAAAATGAGAATTAAAAATTTCGCACAATTGCAATGCTTCACCTTACTGTATATTCCATACATAGGAAACTATACGGGATCAATTTTTACCTTGAAACAATAAGATTAATATATAACATTATAAGCCTTTAGAAAATAATAAGTATAGCTTTTTTTAAAAATGAAAAATACATAGATTTTAATTTTGACCAAAACAAATAAAATAATTTCTTTCTACCCAATCTAATTAATATACGAAAGTATTCCCCCTCCTCCCAACAATTCTTTTAAATGAAGAAAACAATTAAGCACAGTATCACAGAGACAGCAAGGTCTGCTGAAGGTACATACTCTTTTTTTTGATCCTCTTTTTCTTCCAGACAGCTCCAAAAGGAAGACGGAGAGGGAGGGGTACACAGGTCGATATGGGCCAGGGAGAATTAAGGGTCTGAGGGAGAGGAATTAAAAAAAGTAGGAGAAAAAAATCTGGAAAGGAAGCAAAAACCTTAAGCTTCTAACGCAAGGTTCCCTTCATTCCAGGAAAATTTATATTTGAGTTTTTCTATTGCGCTTTTGCGCTTTTTAGTATCATTAATATGTTTGTAGGTATTTTTATAGTATGTGTAATGTGTATACATTATTGGATATTGCTCATCTGAAAGTTGATATTTGAATTAACATATAATTAGAGTTCTTTGTATCAATTATTAAAGCATAAGGAAACAGCGGATTTCCATTTTTGCCAATACTGATCCGAAGTAGATGAAGTTAGTTACATTTTTATTTTAAAAAATATAATTTTTTTCTATACGTTTAATTCCCATTTTTTCATTTCTCTACAAAACTCAAGG
>NW_027108766.1:146480-148833 GCF_000696795.3 Halyomorpha halys | reverse complement strand
TTATTAATTTTTATTATTTAATTTAATTTGTTATTATTTATTTAATTTTAAAAATCTACTTTGGATTCTGCTATAAATTTGCACAACGCCTGAATAGTAGCCCTATCTAGATCTGCCAACCCTCGGAGGAAAGCGTTATTGTTTTGTATGAGGGGATATTTAATCCTGTATTTGTCATATCTACTGCAATTTAGTATAATATGTAATGGGTCCTCAATAGAGTTACATATCGAACATTTATCATTATTTTTAACTTTGATTAATGTTAATTAAATCTAGATGGGTAATATAGGTTGAAAAAGTAGATACTCAGCTTTACAAAGGTTTTAGCATCGTAGGCTTTGGGTAAAACAAAGGGGGAGAGGGAGTTATCAACGATTATATGAACTATGGGCACCAAGTTAAAATTTACTATACCCCTGATGAAGACCTGAACTCAGGTCGAAACGTAGGCATAAAATAAATAGATATGGTTTTGTTTATTTATGTTGTTTTTTGCTGACCACACTCCCCGACAAACTTGTTCAAGTTAAAATTTACTAATTTATAATTTCTTTGAAAAATGGTGTTTTAGTGTTTCAGATGACTCTTTAAGCGAATATGATTTGCTTTCCAAAAAAATTAAAAATTGTTGTCCTACTTCACTTGAAGACTCAGTATCTTTATATATACATGTATTGTTTTTAATATAAAATTATTTACTTGGAGAAGTTTGTCGGGGGGTGCGGTCAGCAAAGAACAACATAAATAAACAAAACAATATTTATTTATTTTATGCCGACGTTTCGACCTGAGTTTCAGGCCTTCATCAGGGGTTGTGGCGTAGAAGGCAGGTTGGTAACTGAAATATTATTTAGATTGTAAGAATATAGTCCGGGTGGTGGTCAATAATTAAACACCACTGGATTCATATAACACTGTATATTTGATTAAACACGTTTTATTCCACCATTTTATTCACCAGAATATTCTACTGGGTGATTAATATTAAAGAGGAATTCGGGGTTATTTAGCTTCTTTAAGCAATGACTTGTTGCCTCAAAACAATTTGGACACAGTTAACACCCGATACAGTACACGTACATTAGGCATTAACATATCATAGTGCACTATACACAGAGAGGACAAACCTGTGGTTAGAACATGTGTAGACACAGAGGACAGCAACATGTGAGCCGCCACATCGCGCACATGCTTGGCTGTCCATGACCTATGACCTATCGTAGCAATGATCATCACATACAGTCCCAATTGGATTCCAATAATATGTACAGGGTAAGCAGGGGCCTTGAATGTTTACACATCTAGTGATGAGTAAAGTAAATAGGTAATATTATCTCTAATGTAAATAACTTTGATGTGAAACTACACCTATGTTTAACTTAGGCATTCCCCGGAGTAAAAATTGGGAGATATTACCCAAATTAATTATTATACTGGTAAGCTGGTTTAAATTAAGGAATTACTGATAGTTTGCTGGTAATGATGGAGTGGACTGTATTTAAATAACTTGATATAATGGTTTTAAACTAAAATAACATCTATTCTCTTAAATGGTTTCTGACACGATTAGCTGTAGAGTTTGAGCAAAGTGATTACAATGTATGTTAGTTGTAAATTTGGTTTTATTACATTAATTGATGAAGATTACATTTTACTTATTTGATTATATGGAGCTTGAAGGTTGGTTCTGATGTGCATGTGATTATGGAAGGAGGGTTCTCTCTTCTCATCCTCCTGCCGCCGCCGCCTCTCTCGCCTGAGTCTGAGGTTTTACTCCCTCATCATTATGAGAAGAGACCTCCTTGAAGAGTTCTGTCCTCTTCTTCTCGTGTCCAGGTCAGGATGGCTTCTTTACTGGTACTAAACCCGTTGTTTTGGGGACCAAGATGGCTGCCCAGGCTTCTTACCGCACATCTTTGCCTCTAGATGACATCATGAATTTCTTTTCAGAAGTGAGGGGGCGCCTTACTTAAACAACCTATATCAGCTAATTGTTATAGAACATGAACTATATTTTTTTATCAATAAATCAATTTAATATCCAACACAGTCTCAACACTATTTATTTATTTGTCCTACGTTTCGGCCCTTCCAGCCATCCTCAGGGACATCTTCAACATAAATTTCCTCTCACATTAATTATTTTCTACTTGCAGGCTATTTTGCCCAGGTCAATTTCTTTATTTAGGTTAAAACCTCTCTATTTAAATTTTAAAAAACATTCATTTATTTATTCTATAATATTGTCCACACTATACTATATGTCTATACGTAGGTTATAAAAGGTTTGTTATATGGTGTGGGTTTTTATAGTGTGGACAATATTATAGAATAAATAAATGAATGTTTT
>NW_027108766.1:128147-145915 GCF_000696795.3 Halyomorpha halys | reverse complement strand
TACGTAAAATCCTTGATGCTCCTTATTACGTCACAAATAAACTCATTCACAAAGACCTTAACATCCCATTCGTTGCAGATTTGACCCAAAACAGATATGCATCTTTTCCTTCCAAACTCCTTAACCATCCTAACCCATTAATTCTTAATCTTTCATCCTTAACAATCCCTGAGAAGCCTCCGAGGCATCTTAAAAGAAGATGGCCACGGGACCTTCTAATTTAAATTAATGTTTGAAGTACCACCAATGGGTGGTTCCTTCCTAAGATTTTCAAGTATATATGAAACATACTACATATTTACCTATTGTATTATTTTGTACAGTTGTAAATTACATTAAATAAATAATTAAAAAAAAATTCTTTGAAATTTACTTTATAATTTTTGCCGAATATAAAATATATTTACTATATTTGTATTAATCGGCATGATTGTACTTACAAAATTAATAACGTGGCCTATTTACAATTTCGCTTCACAATACAATTACTTCTTCGAGACCAATTTTATTGTCCTAATAAAATAATTTGTACCTAATTAATCTCCAAAACTCTTTATTATTACTTTAAATGTCCAACGTTTCGGCCAACCTGGCAATCCTCAAGGGCAATCATAAATATAAATTTAAACTTCATATGCAACAATTAAAAACGATTTGATGGTTATTCTGCCCAGGTCAACAGATTTAGTCAAATCAACCTATTTTATAAATTTTCCATTAATTTTAAAACCTTTAAATACTGATTAACTTAACATAATTATCACACAGGAAGTGGAGAACCTAATGAAGAATGTAGAAATTGATAGAACACTAATAAAATTTCTAAAGATCTCGAGTCCATCTTCTTTTCGAATGCCTTAGAGGGTTGTCAGGTTATGAAGGGGAAGCAAGGTTAGAAACAAGTGGGTTTGGGTGTTTAGGGAGTTTATTATGGAAGGATTAATATCTATTTAGATCTATTAATATCTAAGTGGCCATATCGGCAACTTATGGAACATTAAAATCTTTATGGATAACTTTATTTTTGACAATAAATAAAGTTATAATAATAATAATAATATCAAGCCAACAAGAAATTAACTATATCTAACTCTCCTTAATGGTTAGCTTCTCTAGCAAATATTTTTAATAAATTTACTTATTTTTTTAATTTAATTAAAAACAGTATAACTCGGTCTCATGGTAGATCTTATTTTGAAGTAGTGTAGAAAAAAAATATTAGAGGTATCGCAACGAATATGGTTCAGTTTTCCATGTTTTTTTATTCCTAAAGCTAATAAAAGTTTGCATTACTTCAATAACGATTTTTCCCTTTAATTTTGAATATCAGTCTTCATGGCTGAAAAAAAATGTTCTTTTTTTGGTACACATTTTTTTATCATGGATTCCAAAAGTAAAAACCATTAAGGATTTTACGAAGGTTTGAATATGAGAGAATTTCGAAGGTTTAGTGGAGCCCCATAGCTCAACTCAGTATGTCCAGATTGGCCTTATTATTGTCATGTAGATCAGTCTTTTGTAATGAATTGGAAGTTTAGACCGTTTGTCTAGTAAGTACTGTAATAGTCGGGATCGAAGTGTAGTTACCTGTCTTTTCAGTCTTGTGTGAGGATTCCAGGTTAGTCGTTTGTCCAGTTATAGTCCAAGGTTGCGGATCTGTTCGACTAATTTCTAATTATATTAATTTAGTTTATACTGTCACACAATACATTGCTGGATAGTGGAGTGGGATGTTCGGAATCCAAAATGGTGGTCAGGAATTATATGATCTATGTAAGTCTAAACAGGCCTTATTATGTTTTTGTAATTAGTTGGAAGTTTAGACCGTTCGTCTAATAACTGTTGTGATAGTAAGGATCAACGAGAGGTCTCTCATTTGTTCAAGATTCAAAGTTAGCTGATAGTTCAGGTGCAAAATATGATTTAACATTCATAATATCTTCATATTATCTTCATATTCATAATATCTTCATATTCATAATATCTTCATATTCATAATATCTTCATATTCATAATATCTTCATATTCATATTATCTTCATATTCATCTCTTACAGCTTAAAAAAATATATTGATACTCAATGAGGAGAAGATGGTTGGGGGTGCGGTCAATGAAAAACACAAATAAGTATGATTAACTTATTTTAATGTGCCGACGTTTCGGCTAGAGTTTCTAGCCTTCTTCACGGCTAAAAACAGAACAAGATAACAACCACAGTAAGTATAGAAAAAGAAAAAAATATAAAAAGAAAGTATAAGCAAAATAATTTTACACATACATTGAATAGTTTTACAAAATAGAATTAATAAAATGAAGTGATGAGAGAAGCGGGAAATAAAATGTAGACATAGGTAATTGAAAAAGCGGGTACAATAACTTACTTAAGGAAATGAAATAAAATTAAAGTTATATAATGCAAAGAAGTATGAACATATTAGTTATTATTAATTTAAAATTTAAATATGAAAAGAAAATGAAAATTGAGAGGAAGAAAATATATGTAACAATAATAGATGATAAAGAGGAAAATTATAAGTATAGTGTACAAAACTTATAACGCGGGCAAGGAAAATGGATAAAGTGGAGAAAATAAGGGGAAAGAGTAAAATAAGATAAAAATAAAATAAGGAGAAAGAGTAAAATAAAGAAAGGGGAAAGAAAACAAAAAAGAAGAATGAAAACCAACCTGTTCGCTGAAAGGTTGAGCGCCTAATGGTCGCAGCGCAAATAGTGGTCAAACTCAGAATTAAAAAAGCCGTTACAACAATTACTAAGTGTTTTTTATAAAGAAAACGTTACGGGAGGGTGAAAATAAAAAATTTTCTATTTTCCGCTTCTCTCATCACTTAATTTTATTATTTCTATTTTGTAAAACTATTCATTGTATGTGTAAAATTATTCTGTTTATACTTTCTTTTTTCTTTTTCTATACTTACTGTGGTTGTTATCTTGTTCTGTTTTTAGCCCTGAAGAAGGCTAGAAACTCTAGCCGAAACGTCGGCACATTAAAATAAGTTAAACATACTTATTTGTGTTTCATTGGCCGCATAACTATATGCATAAGCAAAGAAATGATGTCATTTTGTTACTAAAGAGGTATTTTAAATTAGGTATTTAAGTAATTTAAAGTGGTTCTTAATATGAGTGAGGAAGGACCTCTTTAATGTTGATGGAGAATGCGAGTTAAGATAGGGCCTAAACTCTATCCTCGGACAGCCCACCCGGGGCTGTCTGCGTAGCCGAAAGGATTGAGGCGTCGGTCTTAGCAACTGCGGAACTGCAACAAGGCCGGTTCGAATCCGGTCCTGGAGTAATGACCCCACGGAATGAAAATTTGACCCTCCCACCATGGTTGGAACAGGTTGACTACTTACCGATAAACCTTTTCTACTAGGCATTCAACTCATAAAAAAATTTTATTGTCAGCTTTTGAGCTCCCACACTGAGGGATGGTACTGCTCATGGCCCTCTTAGTACCTCGGGCTGCTACTTAGTACCCCGGTGATCCACCGTAGGATGGTGTTCTGCTAGCTCTGAAGTCTTCTAGAAAGGAGTTTTTTTTTGTAGTGGTATAATATAGAGCAGTGTGGGACGAATTACGACCTTGTAAGTCTACCTTCAGCCGACACACCTTGGGGGATATAGGCAGGTGGTTGGTACAACCTATAGACTACTTGGTGAGGTTGGGACCCTACTTGACGTGACTGGAGAAAATGAGACAGCAAGGTAGAGAATGGAGTTGGAGACGCCTCCACCGAGAAGGTCTTCAGGAGGATGCTTTACTTCCCCTTCTGGAAAGACATTACGATGGAAACCGTAGATGCTGTTTGCACTATCTCTAATGGTGGCTGATGCTTCCTGAACTAAAGGGTGGGTCTGACGGAGTCTAATGCTGGAAGCATAAATTTCAATGTCATCTGAATAGGCTGCTACCACTGCTTTTGGATGCTCCGTAGATACCATCAGTATTTTTTCGTGACAACGAAGCTGATTTTTCAGTCAGGCGATTTTTTTTAAACCATAGGAAATAATTTAATTTCAAAATCAATTATTGTAACCTATTAGAGTTATTGTTAGTGTTGTGACTGACTTGAATATCAAAATGCCCGATAGGAAGGGCCGAAACGTTACAGAGGTCTGGAATGTATTTGTAAATTGGTTTAATTTTTTTTATTTATGTTTGGTATGTATGTTAACAAAAAATAATTATTAATACTTTTATTTCTAAGATATTGTTCAGTCCACGGGAGTATCGTTTAGTTCTTATATCGCTGGACTGTATATTCATAAGGACTAGAGGGGGGAAGGGCGCCATATTCCACCCCAGCACCAACTAGGGAGTAAGCGGAGAAATAAAAGCCAAGATTGCGTACGCCGGACTGGTGGCATGCTGTTGATTTTCCTCCATATCTAAATTCTTACTTACCTAACTAACATTATTGTATTCTTTTCGGCCTATCCCTTCCATCAGTTATTTCGTTTTATTTTAATACATTAGATTTTCTCAACTTCACTTTCTCTCTCAAACTAAACCTCTTCTGATATCTTAAAACCTAGATTTGGATCTAATTCCTTCATAACTTAAAATTTGAGAAAGGTCCAGTCAAAATAGATATATTGATCCTAAAACACTTTTCTTCAACTCTATCTTCAGCCACATTATAAATTGCTAATTTAATTAGAAATAAATATCTGATCTATCAAAATTCTTGAAAAAAATTGTGGACGGTGGAGTTTATACGGGGCTGTTATTGCCTTGGCTCTTCGTTGACTTCATTACACCACCATCCTTTTGTATTTAGTAACTTCACTAACTAATATGATATACAAACTAATAAAAAATTTACTAATAATAAAAATATTGATGAATTTATAAATTATACTTAACCCTACTTCGTTTCCCATAAAAGGAGGTGAAGATATTATTGATATATCTTACATCATTCCAACAATTCCAGTTCGATTCATTCGAAGTGAGAAAGCAATTCTCTCGACGTCATTATATCGCTTCGAGAAACACCAATATACTTGTTAGAGACATCGATAAATAGAAATACCGTTTGAAAAACGAATTCGTAGACTTGGACCTCTAATGGGCCCTGTGCAGTTTGTTATCTAATTGGCCGAGAGGATGGGAGAGCTTTCGTGAGGGAACGGGACGACACGAGCGCTATCTGGGTCGGAAGTGCCGTCTGTTATATTTAATAACTATCTAATCCTCTTTGCACTTTGAGGTCACTCTAGAGTTGGGGTTCTCTGCTAAAAATGGTTTGTCTGAGTTTTAATTTTAACAATCCAAAAAGACTTTCTTAATTTTCATTCTACTAAAGTTATAAAAGAGAATAAAGTTAACAAAGCATTAACAATTAAAACAAAAGTAATGCAATTATTCTGTAGTTGTGGTTAGCTAGGTCTTAGCTATGGTTACTTCTAAGATACATATTAATTAAAATCTACAACCAGAAAACTTGAAATAAATTATTTAACTATAATCAAAATGATAATGAAAAATGTTAATATATATTGCTTTTCTCTTGCATAGTGAATTTTTGTATAGACGATTTTGGAATCAATAAACCATGGTATAATCAATTTTTTCCCATGTTCTCTTTGCTAATGACAAAATGTAATAAGGTCTTACCTAGTTAGTGAAAACAAACTTTTAAAGTATCTTTGCTTGAAAAGGTCATCCCTCATTTCAGTGCTTTTTCTTTAGGGATCTTTAGTTGACGTTCATTCGCTGGTCTAACCTGTGTTTTTCCTTGCAGGGGATCATTAGGCGAAATTAAAATTGAGTATCACAAAAGAAAAAGAATATATAAGAGTTTACATATGAATTATATATACTCCATCCAAAACTGCATAATACATGTATGCAAAGTGGAATTAACATTGAAAAATTTCATTGGCATTATATTATAAATATTAAAAATATAAGATATGAGAACAAAACGAAATTCAATATAAAATAAAAATCAAATACTAACTATTTGTACTATATTAAAAATAATTCTCAAATATAAATAAATAAAAATACGAAAGAAAATATGAAATGTAAATTTAAGTAATGATTAAACTAAGTGAATGCATTGAAAAAGTCTGTTGCAAGGTACGTACATATAATAATTTAGGATGAATGAGAAATTGAATACAGATACTTACATTCAAACTCAGTGAATCTTTTCTTCGAATACACTCTTATTGACAAATACCCATTACCTTCAACAGCTTTCTATTTAAAATTTTCTTTTCCTGAAATCTTCAACTTCCCGACGATATATTATAAGTCTAGATTACTCTAATGTCGGGAAATGTTTTTTAAACAAAAACAAAAAAATTGTTTTCCTTTTATCTCCTTTAGGTAATGATCGAACTCTTTCATAATTTTGTATGCTAATAAAAATGCGAGATTTTTATATTTCATATGTAGGTAAGTGTAAACAGTGTTTTTTTTATTTAATTTCCTACGATTTTTTTTTTAAATTAAGAAGTTGAAGTAAGTAATAAACTTCCTTTAAAATATTATCAGCATTATATTTTCTTTTCGTTTCAGGTTTCCGTATCTTCAAGTACTATAATTCCTTTTCTGTATCCTTAATATATCTATTTTTTTTTAAATTTTGTCTTATAGTTATATCATTAAAAATTTAATTAAATAACCATATTGTGTTGTAATGTAATAATAAGACAAAATTACGAAAAGTAAATTAATATATTTAACAATAAGGAAATATATTTTTCACCATAACAATCTAATATAAAAATAAAACAAAAAGTCTACTTTTATTCAGCTGAAAAGATCCATAATATATATTATTTTAAATTAAACCAAAATCTTTTTGTTGTCAGATGTGTCATTTTTAAAGCAAAACAACGATTTGCTAGAAAAATTGTTTATTCTTTTTCAATATTCATTTTTCTATTGCTTTTTTTTATTTTAAGGACATAATATTTTACTTAATGTTCATTACATCAGTTCTAAACGTTAGCATTCGAGCTACTTTATTTTTCTCTGTAACCTAATACAAAATACAACATTTTTGGGATAGCTTCAACAACAACAACAACATCTATAGAAAATTAAATTTATCCAGACTTCTTTGATGAATTAAAGACAAAGAGATGAGCTTGCGATTGTCCTCGCTCGAATTGACCAGCTCGCTGAAATTCTTGCCAACTTGAAGAAACCTTATTGAACTTCGGGGTCAATATCATTATTTGATGTATTATACACACATATTTTATTATACATATTCAATATTTATATTTATGTAATTATTTATTGTTAACACTAGGTTTATGCGAGCCGTCAATTTACTTCAAAATGAAATACCCCAAAAGCGATAGGATTAATTTTAATCATTTTGCATAGTAATCATTTAATCAAAAGAATTAATACACACAATTATTTTTCCTAATTTTTGAAATTTGTAAATAGTATACCTATCCCTACGAAACCCGTCAAATTGACAGGCTAACTTTTTTTATAAACAGTCCTCATATGTTCGCTTCGCTCGTAAAATCATTCTTTCAATAATAAAAATAACAGTGAAAAAAAATGTTCGTTAAGATGCTTCCAATCCGTCGGTGTTTTATTTTTTCGTCTTCGAAGAAAGCTCTTGTGCTTGTCGCCAAAAAATAAGAGACGATATTTAGTATCATTGCAAGAGTTTCAAAAGATTGCATGCGAAAGTTTTATTTATTGTAGACAGTCTCCGCTTGCTGTATCACAATTGGGTAATTACATTTGGGTACAGAAATTTGACCAAGCTCATATATTTTATTTTTTTTTCAATCTTGAGTAAATCCAGGAGACATTAAACAAAATTATCAACATCAATTAGGTTTGTTCAGTAGATAACTCTGATGAATGTCATTGTACATTCGGTAAAACCAAAGAAAATTATCCGATACTGTTTTTTGAATTAACCGTAATTTAGTTATTTTAATTTTCACTTAATAAAAAACTACATTTTACTCATTAACATTTTTTTTTAATCGTGAAGCCTAATATTGTTTAATTCAGATTTAATTTGATTAAATCAATTTGTTAAAGAAAATGCATAGGTCGTTTACCCGTTAATTTGACCAATTTTATTAAAGGTAAACCTTGTGTTAATTTATTTATATAAGTAGTTATTTATAATAAACCACATTATAGACAGATTATTATTATTTGACTTACACAAATCAAATATATTTAGGAAGAATTGCTTACAAAATAAGGGATTCCTTCTCAACTTTATTATATGTGTTTGTTTTTTTACTCAGATTCATTTTTCATTGTTAAATATTAATCATAAAATTTTTAAATTTCGTTAGACACACATTTTAAAAAAATGTCTCTCTATAATATAAAAAAGCGTTGTGTCAAAAAAGTAGTGATCACCGTGTCATATTTTATTTTATATATAAAAAGTAATAACAAAAATGGGTCGTAAAAATTGAGTTAAACTGATGAAGAACACATTCTACGAGAAAACAAAATGAAATATGTTATCTGCATCAAACCAATCAGCCTTTAACGGGAGTTATAGTGTCATACTCGCTACCACTATCACTAAATTGAAGTTAAAGTTAAAAAGCTGGAAAAATTATTGAAATTTGCTTATTTTTCCTGCATACACTACATTGAATAGCGATACAATTTGAGTAACGAGTAGTACAATTACATGAACAGTTGCATAATTTATACAATTAGAATTAGTGATTCTTTAGGCCAACAGGTGCCACCACTCTAGTTATTATATAATAATATTATACATTTTTGTAATGTTTCAGTTCTGTCTTTTGCCCATTTCTATAAATGTTCGTCTTAACCCCAGTCACAATATTAAAATCTATTTTCAAATACACAACCCTTTGAAGTATTCCTAATAGCTCACAATTCTTCTTATCCCAGCTAATTTTATACAGAGGTCATTTTTTCCCTTAGGGCGGCTATTATATCTCCTATTTATTATTTTTTATTATTGTTGAAAATATGTAAATTAAGAAATTGTTCACTCATATTTATGAAAAGTTTATAATTTTTTTAAAGTAAATTAAAATCAATATGTGCCATGAATCCTCTGAAAAAATCATAAAACTTAAAAGTTAGAGTTTGCATAACTATGTCCTTCCCACTGTTCTCTACAGATAGGAAACATGGCCTCTTACACTAAGGAGAGAACAGTTCCTTATAGTTTTTCATAATAAAGAGTAACGTAAAATATTTGAACCGAAAAAGGACGAATTACCATAAAATTCAGAAGGCTATGCAACGCTTAATTGAGGGAACTGAACCCAGTAAATATAATTGAGCGTAAATATAATGTGGCGAATAAGATGGGTATGTATGTAAAGTTGTAGGACTAAGTAGAGAACAGATCCCTAAAATGTTAATGAACACTGAACCGACGGGTAAACCTCTGAGGGGTCGACTGGGACGTAGATGGGTGGATTTGAGCTCGGAGAGGCATCACTGAACAGATTTGTGTAGAGAATAATTTGTAGTATCGGTATCGAACCTTCAGGTTCGCTAAGGTTTTATTATTATTGGAAAATTAAAATTAAACATTAAATTAATTAACGTAGAAAAACACAGTGTAAATTCTAGAAAACATTAAATTATATTCAAAGCTTAATTTTGTATAAGTTATTATTTTGTAAAATTCTTTCTTCATTTATTACACACATATCTTTCTTCATTGACGCTTCGAGACTCTGCAGTTGCAATAAAAAAAGAAAAATTTCATTAGGTCCTTTCGAAGCCACCCTACCCTTATTTCGTAATAAAAAGAAACCGTAATAAAAAAGAAAAAAAACAACAACATAAAATCAGAAGGATTGGAAGCATACGCTACGAGACCTACGAATCGGAAACCAACTATTGACAGGAAGTAGTTATTCTTTACGGCAAACCATTCCGACACCGTACCCACTTCTTGAGAGCACTTCCGCTTCCTCTATGACCCTACGAGCAATAGAACGAATCCTCGCCATTTCTTAGACTGCAGTTAAAGAAGTTGTCCTGATGGATAGAACTTGAGGCAGTGCAATGACCTATAGGAGAAAAGTTCTATATCTCTAGCGAAGAGGAACTTAACCAATCTTCACTAGAAGCAATATCGGGGTCGATGGTCTTGCCGGAGCACTGTGGATCAACTCTAGGAAGATAGATTAATTCGGCAATTAACATTTTCCATAGAGCAACAGAGGAATGATTAATTTCAATCATTTATAGAAAAAACTGTTATAAAACTATTGTCAAATTGTAAATGCTGAGAAGTGGAAATATTTTTTTGTAACTTTTAAGCTATAAACATAGACCAAAGATAATACTGTTTTTATTGTAACCTGCAAGAAAATAGAAAAAAATGTAATATGAAGGGTCAGAGTATAAAACCAATTAAATAAATACATATATAACACCATAACTGACAACAGAAAGATAAATAAAAAAAAATATGTTGAATATAAGAAAAACCTAAACAAAATTTCACAATAATCAATCGAAAATATATGGAATAAATTTACATCACAAAATTTAGTAAATTATAAATCAGATATAAAATGAATCAATTTGCTCTATATCAATATTATTAATAAATTAAACTTGTAATAATAATTGATGTAGGTGCTGTTTTAGCAATATTTATATTTATAGGGTTACCTAAATAGAGGCACCCCAGTAAGGCAGAGCATAGACCAATAAGGCTATATCATTTGTATTTTTTTAAAGGAAATAATTATCATTGAGTGGATTAAATACAGTATCTAGGTTTTTAACTTAATTAATTTTTTACAGATGATGATTCTACGATAATATAATTAAAATAACAAATCTAGTGTTCTAACAGAGGGTATTTTAATGATAAGTATTTTGCGTGTTTAATTTTTTTGGCCATCTGTCAATCATCAACAATTATCCAATATGAGAAAACTATTATGTGGAAAAATATAAAAATATTGTCATTAATAAGATATACATATCCCTCTTGTCATTAATCTCATGTCAACCAAATTCGAGAAAATTCATGTAAAGTTTTTTAATCATTCTAATCCTTTGGTTCAATCCTTATCTGGATAGGAATATGGGACTGGCCCCACTCATCCCTACAATCCACTTCGAAGGTTGAAACGACAGTGGCAAAAGACAGATGATCCGCTCATAAGGAGAGTTTGTAGCTTTAAGCACACTTACTCAGCCTCCACTGACTCATTAGTAGTGACGCAGTGAGCGGGATGCGCTGGGATCTGGAAAACCCCCGCTTTAACCCTCATGCATGGGGATAAAGAGGGTTAGGGGATCCTCAGGTTACAAGTGTTAATATTGTATATAAAAGTGTATATTGTATGTGACTAGTGTTTATTTTTTAAATTATTTTATTGTTGTATTATTTTAAAGTTTTACTTATTTTATCATTTTTTTTCTTTATGTAAAAAGTTTGATTATGTTAATTTTTCATCTTTCTGTTGATGTACATAGATATTTTATTTGTTTTGTATAAATTTTATTTTTTATTTTAGTATGGATGTTATCATTTATCACTATTACTTATTGCCCAACAGCTTAGTAGCAGATAGTAATAATTATCAATAAATTAAAATATTATAATTTGATAAATAATATTTATGGTGTACAATATATCTGGTGTTTTCAAATATAGTAATATGTTTTTTAATTTTTTTAAAAAAGATTGTCATATTACTGAAAATTATGTATATTTAATTATGTTGAAATTAATTTTCTATTGATTTTAGATTTTTATTTGAAAATGGATGGTCCGAAATGTCATCATAATAAAAGAACGTTGGGAGGAGGGAGGATATTTTAAGTGTGTTTTTATTTCCTGAAAATTGTGATAAATAAACATGTTAAATAAAACTATAAATTACTATTTGTCTTCCCTAACTTAGGTTTCAGAAAATTATGGAGCCTAGCAAATTGCGTAGATACATTGATGGTAATGCTGAATGACAGTAGCTGACTGTATTGGAGTTCACTCTTCCTGAATAGATGCCATATCCTAGATTGGATCTCCATGGCCATCTCGATATCTCACTGCCTCCTGGAGATGACTTGATCCAATCAAATCGATTTGATTTCAGTCTATCTAGCTCACCTGCCAATTCTGTTTATGAGAGGCTCAGTCTGTATATTTCTGGTCCAGCCTATATATAACTGGGTCAAATGTCAGTTGAATTTTATTAGGCCCTTGTCCTTATGTAATTGAAGGCACCCTTAGTCTTTTATCGAGGAACATCTTTTTCAATCTTTTGTTTTCCAATGTTTAGGTAGCAATTAATGAAGAAGTCTGAATAAACTTTGTTTCCAACAAGTACTCTGTAGTAACAGATAAATACACCATAAAAGTACTGTTGACTTTAGAGAGCACTTTTAATAAGCAACTTTTTTTTTTCAACAGTTTCAAATATAACATATTCGTTCATTTTCACAATGTTAGTGGACATAGCCAATTAATCAACAAAAAATTTATTTTTTTTTAAATAAATATTTTTTTGTTTCAAATTTTCAATTTTTTTTTATTGAGTAATATTTTTTTTAATAAAAGATAAAGACAAATAATATTTTGTTTCAATTAATTTTTAAAATCAAAATTATGCAGAAACATGGGTTGTGTAATTAATAGCAATTTATAACGGTTTCGAAACTTGCTGGTACAGGTACTATTAGACGGACTCAATAGTGACCACTAGTACAAGAGCCCAAGAGGAGAAAAAAGGCAGTTATTTCAAATCAATTTTTGATTACTTAATTGAAAACTAGTTATAATTACTATTCAAAATTGATGAGTCTGTCATGTATAGATAGGGGGAATAAAAAATGGCGTCTGTTTCAAAACTACTAAAATAAAAATATTTTCATTCAGAGCTCAATAACTTTACAACTAACAACAACAATAGAAAATCTAAGAGAGTAAATTTTTTTAAATGTAAGACCTAATAGAGCTATTTACGTTCAATATCGAGATAAAAAACTATATCTCTTAAAGAAACATTTCTTAAAAATGTTGTATGGAACGTACTGAAATATCAGTAGTTAGTTAATTTATTTTGAGAAATCTATATCTCAAGAATTTTGAGACGTACAGATGTCTAATAGCACTCAAATTAAAGCTAGTTTAGTGAGTAGTTTATAACGTTTATTTTCGTAGGAATTATATTTTTCAGGAAATTTGCTAAAATAAATTGATTTATAGTTGTTCAGCAACTATAGTTTTTCATATTTTATAAGCATTTTCATTTTTATTCATAAACATACATGTTTATGAGAAGTTTCTTTTTTAAAGGCTATATATCGTAAGATATTGGACATAAATAGCTCTATTAGGGCTAATATTTCAGGAGATTTACTGTTCTTTAAATTATGTTCTTTTAGATTTTCTAGTGTTGGTGGTAGTTTTTAAGATATAGAGCTCTGAATGAAAAATTAATGTTTTTTAAAGGTTTTGAAACAGCTGGCATTTTTTATTCCTCCTAACTATACTTGGCAGACTCATTAGTTTTGACTAGTAATAATTCATAGTTTTCATTAAAGTAATGAAAAATGGGGGTGAGATAACTGCCTTTTTTTTCTTCCCGGCTCTTTACTACACGGGCACATGGTATAGTGGAAGTATACTAGCCCCTGAAGCATCACAAACTCTTCCCTACCTTCAACTCTCAACTGTCGTGCGGGCTTAGTGATCTGGATTCAAAGCAGGCGTTGGGCTTTCGTACTCGAACCCCTAAATACTTGGCCACATGTTAATATACCTCCAATAACATTTAAAACTCCTTATACAACATTATTCAATATCGGTAATTCAAATTCAGAAAAATTAATCTGAAAAACTCAAGCTTAAGATCAAAAGAACATAAAATATATATAATTTTTTAAAAGAAAAATAACCTATTTAATAAGATTTAAACCCTAAATCTAAAAAGTTTAAATATCACATTAAAATAATTAACTGTATCAAATTTAAAGTGTTCAGAATCTTGGGATTTAAAGAAAAAAATAATTGAAATATCAAAGTTATAAAAAAAAAAATCTAGGAATATATATTTTTTTTAAATTATTTATTTAGTGCGATTTACAACTGTACAAATAATAAATACAATAAGTAAATATGTTGTATGTTTCATATACACTTGAAAATCTTGAGAAGAAACCACCCATTGGTGGTATTTCAAACATTAATTTAAATTAGAAGGTCCCGTGGCCATCTTCTTTTCAGACGCCTCGGAGGATTATCAGAGATTGTTAAGGATGAAAGATTAAGAATTAATGGTTTAGGATGGTCTAGGAATATTAAACATGAAACATGGGCTTTATGGTCATTGGGTTTTACGCGCTAAACCCCTAACGAACGACAATATTTTTAATTAATTACACTACAAATTCAGTTAGTTCATTTTAGCATAGCGAAGAGAATATAAATCTATCTACAACCCATAAAGGTTGTAGGATTCAGTGCTTTTTAAGAAACGACTATTTTTCTAATAACGGTTATAATTATTCAAAATCATGTTCAACCACCAGATTTTCCCAAATTAAAGATCCAAATCTATAGATCTATAGTAAGTGCCCTAGGAAAGATTTCGAACCCACAGGGTTAACTCACGCCTTAAGTTAGAAAATAAATAATTATCTGCCACAGCTGGATTCGAACCTTGATCTTAAGCCTCAGTGCCTTACTTTACTCAATGAGCTACTACACTTCCTAAAGGAAACACTACAGAAAACCGCATTAAGGTATACCGAAATAGAAGATATATCATTTTTGTACTGATGATATTAAGGGAAGCTATATTTTAAATTTTAAAACATAACAGTCATTAATAAGTTACGTTTTATTATTTATTGGTAATATGATAAATTGAGGTTGATGTTATGAGAAAGGAAAGGGGAGGATTGGGTTTAGCGATAAGATGAGTTATAACATTATAAGATACAGAAACTTTCTCCGTTTATATTTTTATTAACATTACAAATGGGCCTCCCAGAGCTCAGTGGTTAAGACAGTCTTACCAATTCGATGTCTATTGGCGGTGCCGGTTCGATTCCGGCCTGGGATTTTGACTTTTTTCATTGAGTGGCAGTCCCACCAAATGAAGAACTTTGACCCCCAACCATGGTTAGGCAGTATAGGACTCCAATGGGAGTCTTGGCCGAAAATGAAAAAAAAAACTTTACAAATATCTTTCTTATTTAATTTGTCTTGTGTATTTAAATTGTCTAAGGGTTAAATATGTTTAAATTTGTATTGCTTTCTTATTTTTAAGGAAATCCCTCATTATTTCTTTAATTAATAATTGGGCGACGTTTCTGACATTTTTCCATTATCTTGCTCTATCTATAATTATATTAGAAAAATTAAATTTTATCAACCATTTGCATTCATTTTCAAATTTATATAATTCATAAAAATCATTATATTGGTTAAGAAAAGCCAATTATTAAAATGTTTGTTTGTAATTAAATAAGTTTCTTTATCTTTTTTAAAAATCCTTGAAAATAAAAAAAAAAGAAAATATGGCAAATATTTTGTAATTATACATTTTGACGATATATTGTTATGGTATAGACAAAAATAGTAACATGCTTCTCTCTAAAAACATTGTTTTTGCGTGTAAAATTTAGATCTTTAAAAGATAAGATAAATAAAATTCTCTAAAAATAGACATTGGTTGTTATAGCTGGAAGCCACGTAAGCTATCTAATATTATCTTAATTAATTAGCTATTTTCCATCCAACTTCTAAAAATAGTTATAAAGTCCTAATTTAATCATTGGTCAGATACATAAAAGATAGCATAATACTGAATGATTATTTTAATAACGTTATAAATTGAAAATTAATTTATCTTAACAGCGACAGAAAAGATTACCAAATTTCAAATAAATACAATTTGTATTTGATAATATTTACAAAATTATATAAACAATTACAAATACTATTAAACAAATAATTAAAAGACAAATATAATACAATAAGGAAAAAAATCAAATCTGTACCGCTAGAACCCATGAAGGGTCAAGGGTTCAGTACTTTGTACCGTTACTAGACCAACGGTTCTGCAAGGAGGTGATTTGGTCAGAATCACGCTCGACCGCCAGATTTTTACCCAATTCAGGAGGCTGGTCGGAACCCAGGAGGGCACCAGACCCCACAGGAGTTGACTCACGGCTACAGGGTAACAGAAAACAATTTTCTGCCCAGCCGGATTCGAACTCTGGTCCTTAGAGTTAGTATCCACAGCCCTTACCCCGCGGCTACCCGCACCCCTAAACTTACTTTTATATAGCAAACTTAAACGTGTAAAACCCTGGATATTTTGCTCAAGGGCCTACCTAGGAAAGAGAATCAGGTCGGTACATTCCAGCACGGAAAAGGCGAATGAAACAAAAATGCTAAGTAAATTATGTATAATTGTCATTGTGATTTATAAGTTATTTCAATTAGTATTTGCTTGAAAATACTAATTTATTAAAAATTAATTAATTTAATGGTTATTAAATTAATTTCATTTTTCACTTGTAGGTGAACACCGCAATTTACAATAATCTTTTTTCGATATAAGGCGCAGTTCTATTCCCTTGGACCTTGGCCGGCAGGAGGCAGACCACTAAGAGAGAATGGCCGATCGTAAAGATGGAATTCTCTTGTGGATACTCCGGGTCCCTCCGAGCTTATTGTAACTTAGCTCTGTGGAATCGAAAATAGCCAACAACGAAAACTCCTTCCTACCGTTGCTTTTTAATTCTTAAACATGATTTATTTATTAAAGGCCATGAAAAGGAGATTTCAGTTCTAATAATCAATTATATAAATATTGCCCGATATTTTGTCAAAGTTCAGTATTAATATTTTTGTTATATTATATTATCATTTATATAATTTTATACCAAATTATTATTTTTATCTAAAAAAAAGAACTTTCACTAAAAAACACTGAAAAAATACACTAAAAATATTACATGAAACTTATCTATAAATAGATATAATTTATCAACAATTTCTTCTTGGTTACATGGCCGTTCCATAAGAAATAGTAATAAAATTATTTATTTAACGTTTCACCCAATTTTGCAGGGCTTCATGAAGGCTTACTGAATGAAGCTAAGCAAAAGAAACTAATTAAAAATATATTTAATAATATATAAAATATTAATAAAATTAGGTTCCTACACTACAGCAAATACTTGTCATCTATATTTGATTTACATGTCATCCCATTTTTTCTCCTTTTTTGGAGAATTTTAGGGAACCAACATAACCCAGAATGACATTCTTGTTATGACATATAAAACATATTTTTTATTATTGAATAAAATTTTTTTAAAAAAAGACATATTTTTTATCATTTGTTTATTAATATACTAATATATTCTATTAGTAACAAATACTATCTACTTAAATTATTATTATCTGTATTTCTAAGTTTGTTTGTTATTATTTTCTTTTTTCGCATAATTAAGGTACTATCACGTTTTGTTTTGCAGCCCTGATGAAAGCCTAAAATTCAGATCGAGACGTAGACACAAATAAATATATTTTTCTTATTTTTGCATAACAAAAGAAATTAACAATAAACTCTAAAATGAGCAATCCAACATACTTCTGGCTAAATCAGCTGTATATCTGTGGGAGATTTTGTTTTAAAAAGATTTATGAAATTCTATTTTATTGACTCGTGACTTGTGATCGCATCATTCTCAATCTTAAAAATTGGCACGAAGTTTACTAATAGAATATTAAATAATATACTTTTTTTTT
>NW_027108766.1:122485-128092 GCF_000696795.3 Halyomorpha halys | reverse complement strand
GTCCACGAATTGACCAATCGAATTAGGCTGCAAGACAGGTGAAGACGAGATATAAAAAGAATAATTCAAATATTATATATAATTGATTGACCGTAACTGAATATGAAGGATGGTTGGTGGTGTGGTTAACAAAGTACAATAAATAATTAACACCTATTTATCTGTTAATGTTTTCTCTCTTTTCAGGGCTTCATCGAGACTAAAAAATATACAAAGAACTAAAAATATGTAGACCATTTAAGTGAATAATAAGACAATAAAGTAAACTGCAGGTTCAAAATTATGTAAATTCACGTCATAAATTTATCTATTTATTATTATTTTTATTTTAAATTATTTTTTTCTTTTGTTAATTATTAAATATTTTTTCAAATATAGCTACATAATTTTTTACTCCACCTTAGTTAACTTTATTGTCATCTTACTCTCTTACATCTGCAACATATTTTTCGGTGTTTTGTATCTTTTTTGGCCCAGGTGAAGCCCTGTAAATTGGAACGAAAAGTCAGCAAATAAACAGTTGATAAACTATTTTTCGTTTCTACTTGATCGCATCTCCCCAAACATCTTCTTCATTATTTTAAATATCTATTATAATTTTGTTACAATAAATTTTGAGGTATTTTATTTATTTAAAATAATTGAAAAATATTTGTATCAAACACTGGTAAAATATAGTGGAAGTGACTCAGTTCATGAATTTAAACATAGTTTTCTTTCCGGCGTTCGATCTATTAACTGCCAGGATGAAACTTTATTGAACTTGAATGGAGTGGGTCATTGAACAAATAAGAAGTTGAAGTTACAATGGCAATGGTTATAGGCTGCAATCACCTTATTAAAACTATTCCAATACTCCAAGCCTACGAAAAATTCCCATACATTTTCTATCCAATCATTAAAAAAGTGAACGAATTACGGCTTTCAAAGGAGTGTGTGTATTTGAAGCAATAAAGATTTGTAATGGATTCCAATACGAATACGAATTTTTCCCATTACTTAAAAACGCAATTAATGGATAGAAAAATAGACTTAGATAATAATAGAGATATTGTAAAGTATGTAATTTTTCGGGTCAGACAATGCCTGATATATTTTAATTTGGAATTTAGTTCCTTTTTAGTCAAGGGTTCTGTTGGTAACGTTTTAACAAAATATGTGGATTTAAACCAAGTTGATTTAAGTAGTATTTTTGGCTTAATTGTTTAATTGATCAGTGTATTTCAGTTGATTGGAACTGACAGTATTAGAAAAAATTGTAAGTTAGTTTTTAATTCAAAATCTGATAAATATAATACAAATGTAACAAACATAAGACAAACACATGATCACAAAAAATGTTTAAACGTCTCTTAAAATTGACTACGGCTATAATTTGTTTTAAATATATAATTAATCAAATTTATAGTTTTAATAGTTACACACTTTCAGTAGCTCCCATTTTAGCTTAAAATAGAAAGTCTGATTTATAAACAAATAATGATAGAAAATACAAGGATTCTTTATTTTCAATGAATCGTTTAATTTAGTTTTTAGTTAAACGATTGAAACCAATGTTTTGGCATCAATTACTCAAGCTGACTTAGTTTTGCTACAATATATAAATATAGTTTTTATTTATTTATTTAGTTGGATTTACAACTGTACAAATAATAAATACAATAAGTAAATATGTAGTATGTTTCATATACACTTGAAAATATTGTGAAGGAACCACCCATTGGTGGTACTTCACTTCAAGCATTAATTTAAATTAGAAGGTCCCGTGGCCATCTTCTTTTCAGATGCCTCGGAGGATTATCAGGGATTGTTAAGGATGAAAGATTAAGAATTAATGGGTTAGGATGGTTAAGGAGTTTGGAATGAAAAGACGTATATCTGTTTTGGGCCAAATCTGCAACGAATGGGATGTTAAGGTCTTTATGGATGAGTTTATTTGTAACGTAATAAGGAGCATAAAGGAATTTACGTAGGATTTTGGGTGGTAAGGACAATATACATTTAAACATTAAATATTCGAAATTTAATCTTGATCGGTATCCTTTGTTGCTGAACATGTACTTACATTTCGAAATTGCTCTTGGACTTCAGAGGTACAATGTGTTTTGGACGTTCTTGTAATTTATTAGGTTCTTGCACTCTCGAATATCTGTAAACGTTTCCCACACTTCTATCGACATTCCCTTCCTCTAGTTTTAATCAATCCACACCATTCTCATGTTTGTGAGAAATATCATGCCACAGATGAGTATTAGTAGCTTTTTTAATTCGAAGTTTAGCCGTAAATTAGTAGTTTTTTTAATTCGAAGTGTAGCCGTTATTGGTGCAGTATACCATCTGACGTTTGATTTCCAAGCTAATAGGTTCGTTTTTTTTATTTTTTTCCCCTTTTTTATTTTACCACCATTTCTTTTCTCAGTTTTCCTTACCCACTTTATTAGTTATGTTCACCATATATTATTATTGTTGTTTTTAAAAATAATTTTTTTTCTATTCATCCCTTTTGTCAAACTTTACTTATATTTTGCCTTTTTATCAATCATTATGTTTACATATTTTTATATTTTCTTTCTCACAATTTTCTTTCCATATTTCAATTTTTAAATTATTAATAACTAATATATTTATACTTCTTTGCATTATATAACTGCATTTTCATTTTATTTCCTTAATTATGTTATTTTACCTACTTTTTCAATTATCTATGTATAAATTTTATTTTCCAATTCTCTCATCACTTCATTTTTTAATTGTATTTTGTAAAATTATTCACTTTTTGTTATTCTGTTTATTTTTTTTTCTATACTTATTGGTTGTTATCTTGTTCTGTTCTTAGCCCTGATGAAGGCTGGAAACTCTAACCGAAACGTTGGCACAGTTAAATAAGCTACTCTATCTTATTTGTGTTTTATTTGATTGCACCTCCAACCATCATCTCCTAGTATTAGCTAATGATTTCTGCATACCCATGGAAAGGTTTATAATTCAATTGCTTCTCTAACGATGGTACTGGTATTGGTAGAACACCTCCCCCCACACTTCCTAGTTTTCTCCCCAACAAGGGTCGAGATATTTGTGTATATATATGTCAAGATAGTTTACTTCTAAGTAACCTGTTAGTTTATGTTGGTATAAGCCTCTTACAATAATTGGAAATGTAAATCCCCTCCTAGAGATGAATAGGGATGATAATTGCCTAGGCGACTAGAACAATAAGCGACTCAGCGATGCTAATCCTGTCCCGGGCACAGCAATGGCTTCCCAAACAGTTCAGTCTTCTCGCGATTCGATCAGCTCAAAGTTATCGAGCTCAATGTTGATAACAATAATTATTATTTGTACATAAAAATCTGTATTATAACAATATGAGAGAGAAATAAAAATAATAATAATGATGATGGTGAGTCGAGATAACTATTGTGACTTCATAATAGTGCAATTCAATATTCTCGCTCTCACTAAGATCAGAATAAATATTTTAAAAAATAATTTTTTTTAATTTTATTTATTTATTGATATTTACAACTGTATAAAAAAATACAACCAGTAACTTTGATCATAATGACATAATGATATGATACAAGATGTAGAGAAACTACCCAGTAGTAGAACTCTAAAAACAGTTTACAATATAAGGTCACGAAGCCATCTTCTTTTCAGGCGCCTCGGAGGATTGCCAGGAATGGAACAAGGTTAGAAACCAGTGAGTTTGGGTGGTTAGGGAGTTTATTATGGACACTCTATATATAAGTGAGTGAAAATATAAAGGTTTGTTGTCAAACAAAATTTTATTAACCTGTATAAATCATGAAGGTGAACCTATGTGATCCTTTGCAAGAATTTTTAATTTAAAAAAGATTTAGAATTTCCTCTGGTAATAAACAAACAAGGGCGACCCTGGCTGGAGGACAATTAATGAGAAGGCTTCACCTATTAGGACCGACGGTGTAGGTACAGAGGGCCCTAAACCCCAATTCATTATCCTTATCATTTATTTCCTAAGGAAATTATTATACGTCCACATCTTGTTTATATAATTTAATTTCATTGTTATAATTGCTTTCCCTGTTACATTGTGAGGATGTCCACAATAACAATACAGGCTTATATGGTATTTAGCTGTACTGTGGTAAATATGATGAGGTTAGTTTATGTTTTAATATCACAGTAATAACTAATAATATTACTATGGATATATTTTCAAGGTAGTAATATTTAATGTAGTAAACAATATAAACTTGAATTAAGTGATAAAAAGAGAAAAAATGTTTACTGAGCCAGGCAGTTATTCATAAATTTAGGAACATTTATGAGATATAATATATTGATTACTTTATATATTTTTTTGGTAGGTCTTGAGAATCAGTCAATGATACAACGCAACTTTATTCTTTGCATAGTCATGCCATATAAGGAAAAAAAACAGTAAATAGAAACATACTACATATAAATACAGACATACTAGCTGCTGGAAAAAAAAAGGTTACATGTAAAACCTAAACAAACCAACCTTCATTTCTAACCGATTCAGTTCTTGCTTAAACCTGAAGATAGTACGATAACAATGTAGAACACTCTGCAATATAAAATTGTAAGTTGTGTAACTATTGTTTCTATTAAACAATGTTTTAATTGTAATATTTATTAATCAGAAATTATACCATGTGCTTGTAGTTTTATAGAAATTATTAGAAGAATGTATTTGTTCTTAAAAAGACCTGTTTTTCTCTGTGTAGGATATGACTATTCACACTAAACACTATAACACTAAAGTTGTGAAACGTAGCCAAAACAAAGTTTAATCAAAGTTAAAGCAATATGTTAGTCATTTGTTTAATATTTGAAGCCACTATAAAATGCATAATATTTAAATGAAAATGTAAAAAAATGTAGCGTTCATGATAAATAAATATAAACGGCAGGTTTCACGAAAAATGAACCGGAATAGCTAAACTTTCTAGTCCCGATTTTAACTACTTAATATTTTATCTATTTGAACTTCAATAAATAACCTAGTGATTTCAAAAATATAAATCTTAGAATCAAAAAAATAAATTGCACTTCGAACTTTGAATTATCCGATTATTTTTAAAAGTTTAATCTTAAAATGTACCTATTATATGGACTATGTAAGGCCCACCAGGCCGATCTGGTATATAATAAATAAATTATTTTTTACTTATTTATTTATTGCTATTTACAACTGTACATTATACATTGGAGTGCTAAAGGCGTATAGAGAAACTACCCATTGGTAGCACTCTAAAAATAAATAAAAGTTCAACCTCCTCAAGATCCTACCGTTTTTTTTCTTAAGAAAACTTCAGTTAAATCCACTACCTATAAATTTATATCCTGAATTTTTGACTTACTTAATTAATATCTCAGCCTACTTAATTAGAAACTAAAAAAGTACTAAATAGTTTCTTGTAGTCTACAATGCGTCGAGATTTTTTTCCTCTTTATTTATTTTAAACAATGTTTATACGCACGTTGGTAGATTGCTCCATTTTCTAAAATTAATTATATACACCAAGGTATTAACAGCTCGTGCAATTTAAGGCTGTTGACAGTGAAGAAAAGTACCAGTAAAACATAATAAATAAA
>NW_027108766.1:108418-122375 GCF_000696795.3 Halyomorpha halys | reverse complement strand
AATAGCTTCAAAGCTCATCTCAAGCCTAATAACAGACTAGTAGAGCAGTCAAGGTATCTTAAGAATATTGACACTGTGAGATGGGAAATCACCAATGGTCACTACACCCGTCTTCGGCACCTATCCTCTGCTAATTAAAAAAAAAAATGTTGATTCCTCAATTTTTTTTCTCTGTTAACCGGAGATTTTCTAACCATATAATAAATTTCCAAGAAAGATATGATCGGGGGGGGGGGGCAGCAAAGAAACAAAAAAAAACTATTTATTTGTGCCCAGTTTTCTTTCATACATTTCATTATGATGAATTAAATTGTTTTTTATTATTTCAGACATATCTTACATTAGATATATCTTCTTTCATCTATAAAATTATATTTCATCTTATATTGCTATCAATCTACTACTGTTTACGTATATTGTTATTAATCAACTATTTTATATTTAGATCATTGCTGTTCGATTTTCCAGATGTGTTTATTTATTATTTTATTTTTATATTTCCCTGAATGATGGTTGTTATCTTTTTTTATTTAGTTCTGATAAAGACCTGAGACTCAGGTTGAAACGTCAACACAAATAAATTGTTTTTTGTTTATTTTCTGACCACCTCCCCCCTTCAATCAACTCCGCAAAATAAACTTATTCAATTTCCGTTTATTGTCAACAAGAAGATAATTCTACAAAATAACGCAATTTATATTGTGTACAATACTAACATCTTTGACAATATTATGACTGGTTGATTCTTCCACATAGAAACAACGTTGAGCATCGATTATTGTCGATTATTTTGTTGTGTAGAAATATCGATCGCAGCCGCTGGGACGTGACGATTTGTCAAATCTGAGAGACTTGGTCCAGAGAGCGACTTTCAATGACACTCACACATCGAAAGTCGCCTTCTCGATCAAGTCTCTCAGATCGATTCCTCAATAACAACTCCAATTCTCTTCTTACTTCTTGTCGATAAACGTATTTTCGATTTGACGTAGCATTGCTCAACTATAAAAAAAAATGGTGTAAAATTGTATGTGCTTGTAAAACAAATTTAAATTTGTATGGATTCCTCCCGAATCCAATCCTTACAGTCAAAAATCCTTCGTAAAATCCTTAACGCTCCTTACTTTGTCACAAATCAAGTCATCCATCATGACCTCAGTGTCCCATATATTGCCGATTTGGCCAAAACCGGGAATGGTATCCGGTATTCCATGTAAAACTTCCCAACCACCCAAATCCACGTATTTCCACCTGGCTTCTCCTTCATTACCTAATAATCCTCCTAGGCGTCTAATGGCCTCGAAATATTCTCTTCTAGAAATGTTATTGAGTTCTATCAATGAGTAGATTCTTCACATGTTTGTATCATGTCACTATCTCACCTACAGCAAATTTACTTGTTGTATATATGTTATGCAGTTGTAAATAACAATAAATAAATTATTAAAAAAAAATTTGTATGGAAATCATGTGATTCACTGGCATTAGATTTTCTCTTGCATTGCGAGTAATAAAGGCTCAAACGCTTATAAACAAAACATTATTTATTTTGTAGTTAAACAGATATATTTAATATAAAATATATTGTATATAATAACTGTATTTTTTTACTTGCTATTAAAAACGTAAAGAGCATGATGGCTAAATATTCAGAAGAGGTTAGGGTGATGAAGCCGATGTATCCTGGTGTATTGGGGCGTCACATTAGCAACCTCGCAATAGTGGTGCTGGTTCGATTCGGCCTAGGGCCGTTCTTTGCCGAGAGAGTTAAAGCGCCAACTTCGACTTGCTCGTGACTGCGCTGGGTCGAATCTGGCCTGGGAGGATCCCACTTAATGAAAACATGACCTCCCACTATGGTTAGAATAGGTTGGTAGTCCTATTCCAGTTACCTGTAGATAACCCAAACTCGGTGTGTCAAAAATGACCAGGAACTGGGCGAGTTGACTTGAAAAATCGACGTTCCCACTCTAGTTCGTATATTTTCGTTACATTTAGAATGACTCCTTTCTCCCTCCGTATGTCAGAAAAAATCAGGTAAGGGTAAAGAAAAGTTCGGGGTGCCTGAGTCTAACTGCATGGAATATAATATTCCAGAGATGCTTTTCAGTAGGTTTAACTTTTTTTTCCACCGCTACCACGTTTTTTAAGCATCATTCATCAGATCAAATTATTTTTCATATTTTTCTATAACTAAAAAAAAAAAATAAAAATAAACCTGTAATTTTATTTTTATGCTCCTAGAAACTAACAAGGCTTGACATTTGCTTAAAAAAAAAAAAAAAAAAACTCTTTGGTTTTGAATAAATGAACACCAGAAATGAAAATTTTACTTTTACGTACGAATCATATACAGATGTCTATTAGCGCTCAAATCAAAGCTAGTCCAATGTGCTATAAAGTGGTTTATGAGGTTTATCGTCGTAGGAGTTTCATGATATTTGCCTAAATCAATCAAAAAGATTATGATATCTACTTGTATGGACAAAATATTTGATTTATTAAAAACTATATCTCTGGACCCATTGGACGCACAAATGTCAGCCAGAAATCAAATTAAAGATAGTTTTATGGAATATAAAGTAATTTATAACATTCATCATCGTAGGGGTAATATTTTTTTGGTATTTGCATATGAATATGAGTTTTGCAAATGAAGTCTGAACAACTAGAAGTCAATTCAACTCCTACAAAGATAAACTTAATAACCTACTTTGTATAACATAAAACTATATTTTAAAACATGGTAATCATCTGTCCGTCCAATGGTTCCTGAGATTTTTCCTACAGTAAATTCATTATCTACTCATTTTTTAGTACATTGATATTGAAAATTTGCTTTTGAAAAAAAGCTGTATCTCGAGAACTATTGAACTTAAATAGTTAGGGCTCATATTTTAGTAAATTTAGTCTACCTTTTATGCTGTCCTATCAGGCTTAAGTAGTTTTAACGATATGGAGCTTCGAATGAGAAATTATTTATTTATTTATTTTTTTTAACATTTTGAAATAATAAGGCCCATACATCCACTAAACCTTCGAATTCCTCTCGTATCCAATCTTTACTATCCAAAATCCTTCGTAAAATTCTCAATGATCCTTATTTTGTTACTAATAAAACCATCCATAAAGACCTAAATGTTCCTTATGTAACCGATCTAGCCCGAACCCGATATCATTCCTTCCATTATAAACTCCCTAACCACCCAAACCCACTAGTTTCTAACTTTGCTTCCTCTTCCATTCCTGGCAATCCTCCGAGGCACCTGAAAAGAAGATGGCCTCGTGACCTTATATTGTAAACTATTTTTAGAGTTCTACAACTGGGTAGTTTCTCTACATCCTATATCATATCATTATGTCATTACTATCAAATTTACTTGTATTTTTTATACAGTTGTAAATATCAATAAAAAAATAAATAAAAAGAACCATTTTGAAAAGGCCACCACTTTTTATTGTCCTAAACTTGGCCGACTCATTAATTTTGACTTGTAATTATTGTTATCTTTTTATTTAAGTAATAAAAAATTGGAGTGAAATAACATTTTTTTCTATTCTCGAGCTCTTTTACTATACACTAATAGTGTAGTTTCCATTAATAATTTTAACTTTGTAAGCATTATCGTTTTGTAGATGCACTGATCAATAATTCAGTGAGTGAATGTTGCAGACAGGCCCAGCTCGCTTTTATTATATAGCAGATTATTGAACCTAGCTTCCAAGCCTCATCTAATAGAATGCCGTTGGCGTTATCTAGTCACATCCAAAGGGAAGATTAATATAGATCGCTCTGTGTGTAAATTAGTTTGGCGGGCGTAATGCATCCCAAGCCCCTCCCCCCCCCCTCGACCTGTAAACCCATTACATCATGTTACATCAAAACATTATATCAAATAGGAAAACATATCGCAACTAGCCCTGTATGCAATATCAAAGGGCGTAGTAATTAATCTTATGTAATTCTCAGTATTTAATATGATTAATTACTAATTTATATATATGTATATATAGTTGACCGTACAAATTGATATATAAGAAGATGGTCAGAAGTGAAACAAAAATAGTTTACAACTATTTATTTTTCGACGTTTCGCCCCACTTTGCAGGGCTTCATCAAGGGCTAAAAAGACACAAAATGATACTATGATAAGAATAAAAACAAGTAACAATGGCAAGAGTAAACATTTCTTTATAAAAATACGTAAAAACATTTTTACTTTTTTACGTATTTTTATAAAGAAATTTTTACTCTTGCCATTGTTACTAGTTTTTATTCTTATCATTGTATGTTATCTTTGTATTTTTTATTATTATCATTGTTTCATTTTGTACCTTTTTAGCCCTGATGAATCCCTGCAAAGTGGGGCGAAACGTCGGAAAATAAATAGTTGTAAACTATTTTTGTTTCACTTTTGACCGCAACCCAGCCCTTCTTCTTATATATAATTACTAATTTATACTCATATGTAACAGTATTTTAAAATCTTTTGTTTTATTTATTCATACTTCTATTTCTTTTTATTATTTAAAAATTTGGAGTATTTTATGTAATTAATTGAATTGCAGATTTCGAAAAGCAATCATCTTGAAAGTAAGTATTTTCGTTATTTTATTCAAGTACTCATACAAACCATTATGTATGAATCTGATTCAAGGCTTGGTGTGATTAATACATTATAAAATACTCAAGATTATCCTTATTTTTTAAGAAAACTCAATAATTATGTTCAATATTAAATATCTCTCGGATGGAGAGCCCGAATTGAAAACATACTTTCCAATTAGAAGCACAAACCCCTCAGGACAGTAGAATATAAATGTCTATCTTTCAGGACTGGCGATATAGTACAGCCCGATGCAAGAAATCCATTTCCTAGAGCATTAATATGAAAATAATTTTCCAAGACACTTTACTTTTCAAAAAACTGACTTTTTTTTAGTTTTCATGCTGGAGTGCTCGGCGTAACAAAGTGGGAGTACAGCAACCACTCTGTACATTAATAATTAAATTTCAAATTCTTACTATCATTTAACAGTGTGACAAATATTTGAACAAATTTGGTTCATCTCCTGATAATATTTCATTTCGTTAATTCTTGAAGCAACGAAGTGAATATGAAGTGGTATGTAGGTCGAAGGAGATAATTGAGAAAGACAATTCAGTTGGAGAGAAGAATAGAGAACTCCTACCTGCGATGTTTATGAGCTGGAGATAAGAGCTGAAGAAGAAGAAGTGGTGCTGTGTGGGGAAAGGAAAACGTGGGAGGCTTTTCAGGGAAGACAGATGGAACAAGGGAAGGGAAACGCCTTAGAGCCTTTCTGCCTATTTGTATCACTCTGTTAAGTAGGTACCTTACCCTTCTTTTAAGCAATTTGTACCTAAAAATTCCTTTAAAAACATACGAAATACAAGCTTAAAAAGATGTAATAATTAATTAAATATAATATTTTGTATTCAAGTTAAGACTCACAACATTCTTTATTTTTTCTCTAAATGTCCTACGTTACGGACAACCTGGCCATGGTCAACAACAATCTTAGAGATAAATTTACGCCTCACTTCCAATTTCAACTTCAATTTCAAAATATTTTGCAGAATATTTTGCCCAGGGAATTAATTTAAGTTAAATTACCCAATTTTGTCACTTTTTCATCAAATAGGAGAGTGGTAAAAGTCTTAAGTTAATATGAAATTAAAAGTTTTAAATTTAAGGAAAAAATTACAAAATAGGCTGATTTAACTGAAATAAATGACCTGGTTAGAATTGCCTGCTTAAAGATTTTAAATTATTTGGTCAGAGTTGAAAATTTTTATTTAAGATTTGCCCTTCGTCTTGCCCCAAAGTATCTTTTGATAATACCCCACTTATTCCTGTCGAGCAGATCCGTTACTAAGGACTAAATCTGGACAAACGACTGACATGGAATCCTAATACAAGACTGAAAAGACAGGAAACTGTTCGTCGATTCCGACTATTACAGCACTTACTAGACAAACGGTCCAAACTTCCAATCCACTACAAAAGACTGATCTACATGACTGTTATAAGGCCTATCTATACAAAAATTCTTCGTAAAATCTTTAATGCTCCTTACTTTGTCACAAATCAAATCATCCATCAGGACCTCAATGTACCATATGTTGCCGATTTGGCCAGAACCAGATACCAATCCTTCCATAATAAACTTCCCAACCACCCAAACCAACTCGTTTCTAACCTGGCTTCTCCTTCACTACCTAATAATCCTCCTAGGCGTCTGAAAAGAAGATGGCCTCGAGATCTTCTTTAAAAAACGTTTTTGGTGTTTAATCAATGAGTAGATTCTTCACATGTTTGTATCATGTTATAATATCACTTAAAGAAAATTTACTTGATGTGTATATATGTATACAGTTGTAAATAATAATAAATAAATTATTTAAAAAAATAAAAAGATTGCCCTTGAGGATGGCTTGATCGCCCGAAATAAATGAAATTTAAAGAAATAATAAAGAGGGTTGTGATTCCTAACATGGATACAAATTGTTTTATTTAAATAATAAAAACTAGTCTCAAAAAAGTGAAAAAAATATAAATGAAATAATAAATTTTTGTATTATTTTCAAATTCGGTTATAATCTTCATCGAACTACAAATAATTTGGAAATAGAGTAAGACTTTGCTATAGATAAGCAGTACGTGTCATTGGAGTGCGTGCTCAGTCCGGAAAATGGGTTACTGAACCATCAGATAGCCATCTGGTCATGGTATCTATTTGCCCTTCTTTCCCTAACTAGCTCTTATACCAAGACAATGTGTATATTTGTGCTTTGCAATTAATTATGTGCTTAGTAGTTGATAGTGGTCGATACAAATTTAGTCGCTAACTGTACCCGAGTCCGTAAGTTTATCCGTCTAATAAACTTTTTCTTGTTTCTTCCCACTCTCACGTATCTCTAGTTCCTACCTAATTCATTTTTACAGACATTCTATATTAATTTTAGCATATTAGTTTTTACTCATCTATATTACTGTGTATCTTTAATCCATTGTAACAAATGATTGAACGTATTTTTTAAAGTAATGAAGACCGTGCGGAGATCGGTCAAAAAACCACCACTCCCCTGACCATTTTATCTTCTATTAGTATCAATCTACTATCTAATTTATTTTTATGTATATTTTCAAGCTTATATTTATATAATGTTACTCTTGTTTTGTTTTCAAGCCCTAATGAAGGACTGATGAAGACTTGGGCGTATAGTCATACAAGCGGATGCTGAAGAAATTAGGTCGAAACTTCGGCACGAATAATTATGTTTTGTTTATTTGGGTATCTTTGCTGACCTGATCATCTTCTACTCAGAAAAATAAAATATTTTTGTTCTATCAGAACATTAATTCCACCGACTCCCTCTGACTCAAGACCAATGAAAAATTGGTTTTTATCCTCGAAATTTTTCGAAACTTCAATTAGTTTTTTGTTATTGAAATTTACAACTGTATATTAAATAATACATTCAGTAAATTGAAAGTTAAAGTGGAGTGTTACAGGTGTGTTGAGCAGCTACCCATTAGTAGCACTCTAATGATATTTTACATTTGCTAGTCTCATGGCCATCTTCTTTTCAGGCGCCCCGGAACATGGTCAGGAATGGAAGAGGATGCAAGGTTAGAAAATAGGGGGTTTGATTGGTTAGGGAGTTCATAATGGAAAGAGTGATATCTTGTTCGGACTAGATCGGTTACATATGGAACATTAAGGTCTTTATGTATGATTTTATTTGTGACAAAGTAAGGAGCATTAAGAATTTTACGAAGGATTTTGGTTTGTAAGGATTGGATACGAGAGGAATTCGAAGTTTCAATTAGTTACTTTTCTTTCATGAAAAGTTCATTATTAAAAATAATCAATCAAAAAGAAAAAAATACTCCACTAGAACATAATCTTGTCTGTTGATAGTGATTTACTATGTTCTACTATTTCTTCAATCCAAATATGTCTGACCTCCAAGACACAATGACCCTGGAGAACGGAAGGACGAGGAAGAGGATGACAAAAGGACTCGACCTCCCCTAAAGGACCCTCGAAGAGCATTATATTGATGGAGGTCTACAATGCTAGGGGTCGTCCCTCTGCCCTCAACTCAGCAGGATCATCTCATCGTTATCGTTCTGTCGTGTCGAACAAGAAAGAAGCAGGAGAGTAGAAGAATTGAAGAAAGCAGGAATATTTGTAATGCAATATCCTTCGACGTAAAGTCATTGAAATGATTTTAATTTATTTAAAGATAAGTAACATTTATGCTTATGTGTCAATAAATTATTATAATTATCTATTTATCTTGCCTTATTTTTAAAATTAGAACAGTTACTTATCTGATTTTCATCATCCTTTCCCCTATCGTAATGACTATTAAACAAATTATAATTGTTTAGCTTGTTCATATTTCAAATCTCCCGGAAATGAGTCCCACTGGTGCGGATTAGTACACCATACCAAAGCTATGACTGTGGAACAACTAGGCCTTACCAAAACCAATAACCAACGGGCGTTGATGACCAACTGTTAAACTAACAAATATTTATGCTGACACATAATATTAAAAATCAAGATAGTTAGTTACTTATAATACAAGAACCCAAAAGGAGAAAAAAGTCAATGATTTTAGCCCAATTGCTTATTACATTAATGAAAACTATGTATAATTACTAGTCAAAATTGATGATTTTGCCAAGTATAAGTAGAGGGGAATAAAAAATAGTGGCTGTTTCAAAACCTTCCATTCGCAGCTCTATATCGTTAAAACCTGATACCAAATTATTTAAAGTAGAGCATATTTACAGAAATATGATACCTAAGAGAGCTGTTTACGTTCAAAGGATCAAGTTATTTTAAAATTAATTTTGGGAAAACCTATATCTCAGAAACCATTTGAAGTACAGATATCTGTCGTCACTCACATTTGAGATAGTTTAATATACTCTAAAGTGGTTTATAATGTTTATCTACGTAAGAGTAATATTTTTCAAATTTCTGACAAATTAAATACACAAAATGTGGATTTATAGTAATACAATTTTTGATTTATGAAAAAACATATGTGTGTTATACATATATAATTATTAAACATACAAATGTCTGCCAGCACCTTAATTATAGCCAGTTCAACCAATTGTTATGTAGTTAATGACACTTACTTTCTTAGGAGTAGTAGTTTTCATAATATTTGCTAAAATAAATTGATTTCTGGTTAGTTGAATATTCATATGCAAATATCATAAAAATTATTACCCTTACGAAGATAAGTGTTACTTTATAGTACATTTAACTAGCTTTAATTTGAGTGCTAATAGACATCTGTACGTCAGATGTTTTTGTTTTTTTTCATTGAGCTATCGTGCTATCAAACTATATGGAGGCAACGTTTCACAGCTATATTTTGCAAAGTCATGCCCAACAGTGAAGATTTTTAGTATAATCACTAAAATTTATAAAATATTTATATATAATTTATATTTAAGATTAATGATTAATTACAAGAATTACTTACAATTGTCTGTTACATTGCTCTGATATCATTTACTCATACAAGGCTTGTGTCGGAATTGAATATAGTTAAAATCGAGAAAGACGAAAGTTTTTTTTTCATTTATACATGAAATGTAGAAAAGCAGCCTTTATCAAGTAGACGAATTGAATTTTTCAGAACTATGAAAGGAATGAATCGATAAAGCGCCTTAGAGCGGTTATAATGGGGTCGGAAGAGACTGCCACCTCAAAGTAAAGTCAACAAATTTCATTAACCCACTTCTCGTTTTGATGTAATTAGTTAGTAACCCTTTAAGCTCGGCTAAGAGATTTTTTTTAAATTGGACTTACAACGAAAAATGTGTTCAATTTGTAAATTAAATCGTGTCTAAAAGTCATTTCTACAACACAGAAATCTGTAGTGTAAGTTATATGACAACAAAGAGATATTTTGATAAAACTTACTTACATGTTTATAGTAAAACTAACCTCGCAAACAGTTCAATTTGCCTTTATAGTGGTTAGAGTTATTAGAAGTCACTATCTAATGATGACTGACCATTAGTAATGTGAAGAAGATTGTGAGGGTAGCGGTCAGGAAGGAAGAAAATAGTAATAATTATTTATTTTCTGCTAACCTTTTGACCCACGTTGATAGTATTCATCATGACTACAATAAAAAGTTAAAGTTTATAAGAGTTATAAATTATTTAATAAATTGAATCTGTTCACTTTATTGGTTTAGTTAATAATTTATCACTCATTTACCCATACATTATCTCTATAGATCATTTTATTGTAGCCTTTATTATTATTATTTATTTTTTGTAACAGTTTAATCTTTCTAGATTTTTTTTATTTTTCAGTAATATACTAATCTGACTTCAATATTCTCAATCATTTATTAGTTCGGAAAGAAGTAAGTCACTGGGGCACACCTGTGTTAAAAATGAATTTCGTATACCTATTCGAAACAAATATATAATAAAATAATATAGACAAATAATTAAATCTATTATAAAATACAATAAACCATTCAATTAAGTGATAGTTGTATTTTTATGCAATAGGAAAATGCTCTCAAAAAAAAATAAATATCAATCCGGTTGGATCCCTTAAAACTAATAATGTAATGTGCAAAAATATATAAAAAGTATTAAAATGTGAAATTTCCATCTAAATCATATATAACTTTGTTTTCGAATGAATTAAATTTAAGAACCAAACAGACCAATTTTTAGATTTTTTATGCACTAGAATTAAAGTAGTAATTTATAAAATTAATTTGTCAAAAATAAAAACATTATGTAACGTGGATATATTAATAAATATAAAGTGCTCTTCAAATATAGGTTAAGTGAAAGAAAACAAGTGATTAAACCGCGAAAACGTACTACCTATACCTAACATTCTATCTATACCTAACGTACTGCCTATACCTAACGTACTGCCTATACCTAACGTTCTGCCTATACCAAACGTTCTGCATATACCTAATGTTCTGCCTATACCTAACATTGTGCATATACCTAACGTTTTTCCAATACCTAACGTTCTGCTTATACTTAACATTGTGCCTATACCTCCGTCAATTTTATTATAGTGTAAGAACTAAATCTTTATTTATCCTTTTTAGAACTCCTTTCTACTTAAATCCATGACGACTTTATGGTTTAATATTAATATTTCTAAAATATTTGGCTTTCCAACAGTATATAATACGTCTATATTACTACTATTAATTCTAGTCACTTTTGACTTTTGTTTTGACTGCCGTCAAAATAGCCCTGACAAAGCACTGCAACGTGGGGCGAAACGTTGGCTTAATAAAATAGTATAATTCTACTATTTGAGTTTTTCGCCCGCTCCCGGACCATATTCCTTTCATAAATATAAATAAGTATATACAAGTGTTTGTCCTTTCTTTTACCCAGAGGTATTCTAAGGTTTAATAATGCTCCTCCACTATGTGCAGAGAATCGCTGATGCTTAGTTGCGCTTTATTTATGGATCGAGCGGGGCGGGTAAGACTAGCAAGGGTAAAACTAACCGATAATTTATCTGAAAATTTATATATTTTTTTTAATTTAATTTATTTTTGATATTTACAACTGTACATAAAATACACCCAGTAAATTTGAAGTAATATCATAATGGTATGATACAGACCATTGGTAGCACTCTAAAAACATTTTTACGATATAAGGTGTCGAGGCCATCTTCTTTTCAGACGCCTAGGAGGATTGTCCGGAATGAAAGAGGAAGCAAGGTTAGGAAACTAATGGGTTTGAGTGTTTAAGGAGTTTATAATGTAAATGAAGTATTGATATCTGATTCCGGCAAGATCGGTTACATAGGGTACATTAAGGTCGAAATTTATATACAGCTAAATTTGAACTATTACTCATTATTTTTGTCTACTTCCTAATTTATTACTTTATCAAACAAATACAATAGATACATATGTATTCATACATACATATATAGTGCCATTTCTTTGCCTTTGGTTACAATTTTGGCGGGGAGGTACAAAGAACGGGGAGGGGCGGTTCCACTGGGTTTGAACTGTTACAGGTAAAGGACGATAAAGGAATCATAACCAATTATTTCTAAGAACGAGTAGGTGAAAATTATGTGTCGATATTTCTTTCTAGTATAGTACTTGTTTCCCTCAGAAATATCCATTATAAGTTAAAATATAAAATATAAATATCTGGCTGAGGAAGTACTAACAAACAAAAATTTTGTCAAGCACTCAACCATTATATCACTGCTTTAAAATGAAACCAAGTTTCAAATAAAAACAAAAACCCCATAGGCTCTGTTAAATACAGAACTATATTTCAAATAGGGGCTTTGAAAAAAAAAAAAAAAAAAAAAAAGAAGAAGAAGTCCTTTGGAGCGAAATAAAAAACTCTCTTTCTTTTCTTTTGTGATTTTAAGGAAGAGAACAAACAATAACAATGTAGTATGGAGCGTAATATTTTCAAAGAAAGTAAGTATTAAAGTTGAGGAAGACTATGAGGAAAGAATAAACAGACTTATTCCTTCAGAGCCCAACCGCTATCTGAATCTATTTGCCTAAAAGCATAGCCTCAGATGTTTTGTTGACGAGGAAGCAGTTTGGTGAATCCGTCAGAGAACACAATGAATAAATAAATTGCACTGCATTAGCCGTAGAGTCCATTTGTACTCTGAGTCAATATTGTACAGGCAGTGGCTCTCGGCTTTACCTAGCACCGCTTTCGGATTATTGATAAATTCTGTTTGTCTAAACAGAACTCGGAGCTACATTTATATCATTGTATGCATATATATGTTATGCTAACAATGATATTTTTATTCATCATTCAGGACATCCGAAACACTCCGTCCCACTCCCAATCTACGTAAGTTCGTGGAATAGAAATGACATTCTTCAAATATGACTGACCGTAAGTACACTGTTGCAGTATTGACATTTTGGCGGTGGCTGCTTATTGATCAGATATGCATGAGTTAAATTCGTATGACCTATTCTCAATCTGGCAATAGCTACTCAATACCCTGCGATTGGAACGGTTTGATGTGGTCCATGGTTTTTTTTAATTTGCTTGGCGGGCTTTCATTCCACATGGCTTGTCAACTAGCTAATATTTCATTTTTCATCGGAAGACCTATTTCTTGGGGTGTCAGAATGTCCTCGCATTTGGTGCGGTATGTGTTCCATACAACATTCACTTACGCCTCCAAGTTTTGTGTACTTTAGCGGGCTCCTGTTGTAGTTTTTGATATTTTTGTAATTTTCGAATAAAAAAAATAAAAAATAGAGAAAATTTATATTTTAGGGTTTCTGGAAGTGGTAATTATTGTTATTAAATGGGCAACAGACCATGGAGGCCTAAGTCCTCACGTGGTGTATTCCCTGCACCTTAATACATCGCGCGTTTCTTGACATGTTTTTTTGTGTAGTGGGTTCGTCACTCACACGCCTATTATTTGTGAGTGCCACCCATTGGCTAACGGGCCTAACAAATTCCCGGCGGGAGGTTGTAAGTGAATTTTTGTATTATTGTATGCTTTAAAAAATCTCGGGTGGGACCAGGATTCGATCTGACAACCTGTGGGTTGGTAGACTAGGGCGTTACAACGCTGCTACCACTGCCCCATGTTCATGGTAATTCCGAACATTAATTTTGTTACTACCCAGAATAGAACAGGTTAACAAAAGATGAATGAAGTAGATGTAATGCGTAATAACATTTTTAGATCCCTTCTGTCTCGTAAAATGTATGTATGTATGTTGTCAGCCTAGCTCAAAACGTACCCGTACGAAACTAAAAGTACATAATTAAGATGGGGACATGTTTGGCGCATGACAGCATATATCTGGAGCATGGCAGTATATGTCTGGACTATGACTGCATATGTCTGGAGTATGACAGCATATGTCTGGAGTATG
>NW_027108766.1:81414-102528 GCF_000696795.3 Halyomorpha halys | reverse complement strand
AAAGACCTAAATGTTCCTTATGTAACCGATCTAGCCCGAACCCGATATTATTCCTTCCATAATAAACTCCCCAACCACCCAAACCCACTAGTTTCTAACCGTGCTTCATCTTGCATTCCTGGCAATCCTCCAAGGCGCCTGAAAAGAAGATGGCCTCGTGACCTTATATTGTAAACTGTTTTTAGAGTTCTACTACTGGGTAGTTCTCTACATCCTGTATCATATCATTATGGCATTATGATCAAATCTACTAGTTGTATTATTTTATACAGTTGTAAATATCAATAAATAAATAAAAAAAAATTTATGATAACTTTTTATTTATTTCTTACCCACCGATTAATTTTAACTATTAAGATTTTAAAAAAAAAATTGGACGGCCTCATAGATTTTCGAGGATAAAGAAAATGGAAATAAAAATTGATTATATGATCGCGCCTATGCTTATCGATTTACTTCAATTTTTCATATTTATATGTTTTTAGATGTGCTCTAAAATAAAATAAATTCGATCTCATGATCGCATTTTGTATATCGAGTTATTTCAACTTTTTGGAATTTAATAATATTAGGGTTCCCATTTATGTTTTCAGTGGTATTGAACAAGGAAATAAAATAGATGATATGATTGCGCGCTTGCATATTTACATTAACTTTGCATATTACCAACGTGCCGTGGTCTCTTTACACACTCGGAGGCGCTGAAAATGGAAATCAAATTGATATTTTGATGAGGGAAAGTAGAATAAAAACCCAATGAATACGACAAGGGCATCACAACATTTTGATGCATCTTCTCGGTACTATCGAACCTGCGAACAATATTCCTGTTATGTTAGATGGCTTATTTGTAATGACATTATCAATAAAATTGCAGTGTATACTACAAAATACATTTCTTCAATCCTGGAAAATTTTTCGAGAGCAAGCGATGCCAAATTCATCGATCATGTTGAAATTGAAGATTTCATTGGACTTCAATATCTGGGAGAGGTCCTCAAAGCAAATCACATGAATCGTGATGAGTATCGGCAGTCAGTTGACCAATTTCGAATAGTTTCTAATGTCATAAGGTCTCTACATCCCTAAGATTTGATGGCATCAGTACACGCCCTGATCGGGTGCTATAAGATTTGCATTCTACCCCATCACAGAAAATTTTAAGTGCATTGCAAACTTATTATAATTACAATTGTTGTTTTTTATTTAAATTATTTATTAGTTCATATTTTTTTGGATAACAAATCATTTTCAATGATATGTTAATCATTTTCAGGGATAGATTATTTTTTTTTTAGTGTTCGAGATGAGAGTCCACGATTCGGAATAGTATGAAAGACTAGGGAGGAACATCGATTTGTAGACCATTATTTTAGTTTTTCTCGTCACCCCCCTTTTGCCAAGGAAACCCCTTTGAAGCATACTAAATACTCTTCCAGTTTCATTGATTCCTTGAGAAACTTCCCCATCAATGTAGCCGCTTTCGTTGGGATGAGCACCTAGATATTTGAAATTCTGGACCTACAATAGTCTTTTTCCGTTCGTTCTGATCACCCTCATGCCGAATCCAATCCATGGAGATACGGTACATTCGTAAGGTGGAAGGAAGGATACGACGAGATAGAGTACGGAACAGTACCATTCGGACTAACCTAGGAGTCAAACTGGCTGAGAGTATCCTAGAGGGGCACAAGCTAAGATGGTTCGGACACCTCCTTCGGATGGACCAGGAAAGGCCAACAGGAAGACCATTTTCTTCAGGTGAGTGCTAAGAAGGCGGGATATGGACTGAAGTAGGAGAAGAGCGAGATATCTGGTACAAACTCTGCAAATCCCAATAATAATCCAATAATCCCACACTGCGTAAGCGGTAAAGGGAAAAATGATTATGATGATGTCTTCTTATAGTCAAATAATGAAACTTCTTTTTTGTTGAAATGAAAGTTTGTCATTAATACCCTTTAGACATAGAATTAACATTGATCATTACGGTAAAAAAAAATTAAGTTTCTAAGGGCTGCATAATTTTGATATTTGCTCTCTGAACTTTGGAAGCGTCTGTGATAAGGTTAAACTCGAGTGTGGTAGTACAGTACTAATATACAAAATAAATACAATTTTAATTTAGCTCTAGTAGACATTTTAAATATAGTGTTGGATAGTAAATAAGTGCATTTTTTCCCTTTTATGTGCAGTTAGTTGTATTTTAGTTGATATTTTAGTTTTCTTTTGTGCACTTTGTTATATTCTGCATTGTTGTTTTGGTTTATAATTATTTTTTTGTTATATACTCATCAGATCAATCCCTTCTTTATCTTTGTAGCCGTCAACAGAGGTAAATAACTAAATATAGTATATTATATATTTTTTTAAATAACAAGTTTAAATATTAGTATATAAATATTAGTTATTTACAGATTTTCTATAAATTGATACCAAACACGATAATATCAATAAAGCGGTCCCTTTCCCCTGATATCTCTACTAATTCGTTCACTTCATTTTAATAAGAACGAAACATGATATAATAAATGATTCGTGCAATCATCTTATCATGATATTGCATTAAACATTTAGTATAAACTAGATAAATACTGAAATAAAATCTTTATTTCTGTTAGAAACTCGAATTTGAATTTTTCAATTATGAAGTTAAGTGAAAGTTAACAAGATGCTAATATTAAATTATTAATATTAAACTTTTTTAAAGTTTAAATATTAATTCCATCAATTTAAAAAATTCTTATTTTCTGGAAAGAAAGTGAAAAATTAATGAAATAAAAGTAAATCCTGGAAGTAAATTAGATTGTGTTTTATTAGAGCCAGGAGAAGAGACTTTAAAGCTCCTTCCTTTGATAGGCTTCAATTTGCCTTCCTTCTCTCTCCCCCTTTCCAATTTATTCTATTTGTCTAAGAATGATAACATTATTTGGTATAGTTGAAGCGATTTGATGAGCAATTTTCCTTGATTCAAGTATACATTAAAAAAAAATCAAATCTGAGTTTATTAGTTATGCTTAGATTAAGCTATCAATATAAATAAATTACTTAAAATATTAAATGAGTTTCAGTCTATTTCACAAATATTAATCCAACTATAAACAATTTTTGGAGTTGGAGGGATGGTATTTCTGCTCTTTCAGAAAGTGCTGTACGTTTTCGTCTAAATGTCACTCAATAAAAAAAGTTCCCTTAGTAAGAAAAAATAATCCCAAATCATATATTGGGGAAAATATATTAACAATATGCTTCTTATCTCCCGCTTGCTCCATAGTATAAAGAAAATAATTGTCGAAATGCTCGTGAGGAAAAGTGTATTGCGTAGATACAGAAGTCTCTGCAAAGTTTTTAAACATTCGTTTAGTACTACTGAAAAGTAAGTATTAATAGTAAATCCCTTGATGATTCGAAACGAATGATCAAGATCAGAGTGCCAAGCAACAAGAGAAAAAGAACACATATATAAAATGTATTCCTTACTTAGAGTAAAATTACTCCGAGAAATTTGGCGAAAGATGATTTTCGTAGATTTGGTATTAGAGGAACCATCCCTTTTTATAAGTCATTTAAGAGGGGCTGGGTGTCAAGAGGAACCAGTTTCAGAGCCTAAGGGAAAATATAATTCTCGACTCATTGGGAGTTCTACATCATTATTTGTATTAGACCTTGCCTAGTTCTTGTCAGTTCTATCTGTCAAACAGAGAAAAAAATGTATTCTACTAGTCTCAAATAGTTCTCTTTGACCACTTTTAAATATTGACTGATCGGTACTGGACTGACATTTAGGACTGATCGGTACTGGACTGACATTTAGGACTGATCAGTACTGGATTGGCACTCAGAACTGACTATGTATTAGCAACACTGCCACTCGCAATTTTTTTTCGAGTTCCTCCTAATCCTATATGTATGGTTAAAATATATATTTTAAGGGGCCTCTACATGTTGGCCGAGCCATGGCGAACTCAGACATACGCGAGCATGTGGATGGGTGGCTTGGCTTGGTTGGCCTAGGCTCGTTGCCGATCCGCCGAGAGTCGGTTTTTGGACACAGATCAAAGGGGTTCGTGAGAGCGCTCGTGTAGCATCTACACCATTGTTCTTTGTCTAGTTGCAACTGAGAGCTGTCACTTTTCTTATGTTGTTTAAGTACACAATATGCACTAAAATAACATATTTCTTAACTAAATACATCGTTTAATTTAATATTTTCGTTTAATTTAAACATTTATAAACAATTGAAATTCTTACAATAAATAAAAAATGACTTGCACCACTTTCAGTCCCACAGGCTGAAATAGTTAATACAATAAGTTAACTTCAATAACACAAAACCCAATAGGTTAATTCTTTATACAGGAAGAAGAATAAACGTAATAGTATATCTTTACAATTTAATCTTCCATTGTATACATTTTTTACAAGATTATGTATACAACAGTACAATTATGAAAGTTAAAATAAAAGATGAATTTAATTAATTTTTATTTAATTTTAAGCTTATCTAGTCCGATTTTTGTCATCCACCATCTTCTTTGTCGTATTTTACGTTTTCTTTCATTTTCTTTTGTAATAAAAATAATATAATCCCAGGGCAATTGCTGAAATCACTTCAACTTCCTCCATGTTTGCCTCTCTGAATAACACTGACATGTGGACGGTCCGCACTTTGTTTGCCGAGCATTTGTACAAGCCTCCGATTCGTGGCGAGCGGCCAACATGTGGATCCACCTTTATATGTATTGAATTAACTACTCCAATATTGAGAGCAATAACTACATCATCTGCATATGCTAAATGTTGAGACAGTCTATTTTAAATGGTCCTTCCTGGATTAGTTCTGATTGAACGAATAGCTGCTTCTAATGCTATAATAGTGAAGAATAATCGATAATTTGTCATTCCTATTAGATACTGTTATGTTTAATAAATTAGATAGTACGAATTGGAATACGGTTTAATCTCTTTAAGGAGATATACATTTTTTATTAATTTTTTTCCCCAAAATGTACTAATTGCTGAGACATACACTTGACATTGAGCTTACAGACCCTTAGTTGCTATCAGTTTCCGATAGGTGCGGAGCCAGCACGTTACACCCCGATCTAACCTCAAAGGTCACAGGATCCTGTCCTCAGGATCTCATTAATTTCATCGGGCTCTGGTCGGGGCATTCCATTAATTGATTCCTGATGGCCGATTGCCAATCCGTCCAATCACAATCCTATATACAACTGCTGTTATTTATAATACTCTGATATAAAAATTATACTAGAGAGACATAGGATTTGTCAAAATATTTTTTTTTTTTAATTATTTATTTATTGTAATTTACAACTGTACAAAAGAATACAATAAGTAAATATGTAGTATGTTTCATATACACTTGAAAATCTTGGGAAGGAACCACCCATTGGTGGTACTTCAAACATTAATTTAAACTAGAAGGTCTCGTGGCCATCTTCTTTTCAGACGCCTCGGAGGATTATCAGGGATTGTTAAGGATGAAAGATTAAGAATTAATGGGTTAGGATGGTTAAGGAGTTTGGAATAAAAAGACGCATATCTGGTTTGGGTCAAATCTGCAACGAATGGGATGTTAAGGTCTTTATGAATGAGTTTATTTGTGACGTAATAAGGAGCATCAATGATTTTACGTAGGATTTTGGATTGTAACGATTGGATGCGGGAAGAATTTGATGGTTTGGTGGAGCCCCAGAGCTCAATTCCATATGTCCAAATTGGTCTGATTATTGCAGTGTATACTAATTATTTGTAGTGAATGGGAAGTTTAGAGCGTTTGTCAAGTAAGTGTTGTAGCAATCGGAATCTACGAGCAGTTTCTTGTCGTTTCAGTCTTGTGTGTGGATTCCAAGTAAGTCTGTTGTCAAGATGGAGTCCTAAGTATCAAATCTGTTCAACAGGCGTTAGTGGTGTATCTAGAAAGGATACTGTAGGACAAGAGGGCAGAGGTTTACGACGGAGAGTAAAGATGATCTGGTGGGATTTAAAATATATTTAAAATAATATTTCTAAAAAATAAGAATAATAATAACTCTATTAGGATGAATCAATAATTACGGGCCATACAGTACGCCATAATAAACCAAATATCCTCTTTATTGATCTAAGAAAAAAGAAAGCAGAACTTATGGATTTTGGAATCCCAAAGGATAATAATATAAGCTCTACTGTGGGAGAAAAACTAAGGAAATATCTGGAATTGGCGATTGAATTGATGGAACTGTATCACTTGGAGGGAGTTACCACTACTCCAATCATTATATCCATCAATGGTCTCCTACCAAAATCGACAGTGGCAGGAGTGAATGGTTTGGGGGTGCCTATTGATGTGCTAAGAGAGGCTCAACAGTCGGTTCTCTTAGACACTGCACGTATAGTGCGAACGGTTTTAAAAATTTGAAAAGAGAAAACAAATAAATAAACAAAATATGAAGGTTGTTGGACTTCTAGGTCCCCCTTCTCAGATACTCAACCCGCAATAGTGAGTAAAACCGAATAATAATAATGAAATTTGAATCGATTGGCTGATTTTTCGACGACTTTCACTTGATTTCTTGATACTTAGCATATAAATAATGCCGTGATAATAAGGTAACTTAAATCCAAGCTATAATTTTAGCTAATAATATAGTTCTCGTGGTTCATTTTCAATAGGATATACGCAGTTGATAAATAGAGGGAAAAACTAAACAAAACGTAATGGTCATAAACACAAGCAAAATGAAATCAAGCCCTGCAGTCCATAGTGAAACAATAGATATTAATGTTAGAACATAAGAATTCTGTGGCGATCGTAAGCAGGAGCATTTAAACCGCATTTACAAATTCATAAAATTATTAAATTTCAACAACATATTGTGCCATTACGAAGTACCATGAAGTGAATTGCTGAATTAAGAACGACTAATCCTGTATGACAAATAATTGTGCCACCAAATAAGTTCTGTACAAAACAATTTTCTTTCGTACAGTATCGGGCACAATACTGGACTATTGAAAAGCAGATTAATAACAGATTGGAATCAATATGCTAATCAGATGAAGAAATAGATTATCCCTTAAGCTTTCGAGGCCACAAATCTAGATTTAGATTACCTTCACTGTACCATACAATATGCAGAAGAAAAATCATTTACCCCAATTTTGTTTTAACATATATTTATTGCATAAATATAAAATGAACAATATTTAGCATATTGTATTGTAATATCCACTTACACTTTACAATCTACTCTATTTTACATTTTGGTAAAACAAACTGAAGGTGAAAAAAAAATATTATTCAATTAAAATAAAATATATAATATCGGATAGAATAAAATACATCTCATTGTGTAGTATGAAATAAATATCATTGATTTATTACTAAATAATTCAAAACATTATCCAAATTATAGTCTCAAAACTTTTATTGTTTTTACACGTCCAACGTGTCGGCCAATTCGGCCATCTTCAGGGACAATCTTAATTTACTATGAAACATATTATTTAATCATTCCAAACACTTCATACAGGCTATTCTGCCCAGGTCAAAACATTTTTATCCAATAAGTCAAATATCCATTAAAAATCACAGTCAAAATTTTTCTCATTAACCACTATCATACACTTTTATTACAACCTTACTTGTAAAGTGTATGATAGTGGTTAATGAGAAATAATTTTGACTGTGATTTTTAATGGATATTTGACTTATTGGATAAAAATGTTTTGACCTGGGGAGAATAGCCTGTATGAAGTGTTTGGAATGATTAAATAATATGTTTCATAGTGAACTAAGATTGTCCCTGAAGATGGCCGAATTGGCCGAAACGTTGGAGGTGTAAAAACCATAAAAGTTTTGAGACTATAATTTGGATAATGTTTTGAATTATTTAGTAAAAAATTGCCAGTCTCAAGAAAGAATTTTAAGATTATAAATATCATTGATTTAGTTCTTGTTTATATCTACGTGTAATTTTAGTGTAATTTAATATTTCTGTGATTAGAGTGTTTATTGATTTGGGGCAAAACTGGAAAAAATTATACATCAGTTTATATATCTAATCCTGTACGGTGTATATATTTAATTCATAGTGCATTTTAGATATTCTTCTGTGAGTGCATTTTATATATTTTAGTTTGTAAGGATAGTTATTAATGATCCTGATTCTATTTTTTTTTTTTATTTGGTAGAACTAGCAAAGCTCCATATGAGGCAAGCATAAGTTATATGGGTCCTAGTACACTACAATTTATTTCTATTGGATAATTTAGATTTTTATAAAAATATGTAAAACATTTTATATTGAATTTTTCTTTCCAATTTCGAATTCTTGAGGTGCTGAAATGATAGTTTAATATTTAAAGTTTCTCCAATGTATTTAAAGGGGCTTCTACATGTTGGGCAAGCCGTGGCAAACTCAGGCAAACGCGAGCAAGTGGATGGTTGGCTTGACTTGGCTGGTCCAAGTTGGTCTAATATTAGCTCGTTGAGAGTCGTTTTTTGAACCTAGATCAAAGGGGGTTCGTGAGAGCGCTTGTGTAGCATCTCCACCATTGTTCATTATCCAGTTACAACTGAGAGCTGTAAGGAGGTTAAAGGTGTTTGTTGTTGCTTGTTATAATAAGTTTTATATTTAATCTTATTTATTTATATTTAATTTCATTTAATCTCCTTTCATTCTCTTTTTTGTCGTAATAAAAATAATGTAATCCCAGTGCACAAATAACCAATAACCCCCCTCTCCCCCCCCCGACCATCTTCTGCTCATCAAAATATTTATTTGAAAACGAACAGTGAGAAAAGTGAACATAAAAAGAAATAGGAGACAGAATAGTCCCAAGAAATATTGGGAGATGAAGGCTTGGAAGGAAGGTAATATTTGAAGAGGTTCCCTCATAGCAAGGATATCTTCCAGCCAGCTTGCAAAGTATGTACTCACCTCGTCTTGGTTATGTGTGTACATAAACTTATTGAATATTAATTAAAAACAGTAGTACATGCAATGAAAATTAATATTAAAATATTAATTTATATTCCATTAGATATGCTACGCTATTAACTTGGTGTTTGCAAACCTATTTTATGCGCAAGAGTGGCTGGCCAAGTGTATCTCATCAAATGATATATCTAATTGCTATTTTATTAGTATTAATATTTTTGTTATATTATATTATCATTTATATAATTTTATATCAAATTATTATTTTTATGTAAAAAAAAGATCTTTAACTAAAAAACACTGAAAAACTAAACTTATTAAAATTTATCTATAAATAAATATAATTTATCAACAATTTCTTCTTGGTTACAGGGCCGTTCCATAAGAAATAGTAATAAAATTATTTATTTAACGTTTCGCCCAATTTTGCAGGGCTTCATGAAGGCTTACTGAATGAAGCTAAGCATAAGAAACTAATTAAAAAATATATTTAATAATATATAAAATATTAATGGAAGATTATTGATTGGCCGTATGTATAGATGAATGGAATATGGTCCGGGTGCGGTAAAACAAAAACTCAAATAGTAGATAATTATACTCAATTTGGCTCAATAAAATAGTATAATTATCTACTATTTGAGTTTTTGTTTTTACCGCACTCGGACTATATTCCATTCATAAAATATTAATGAAATTAGGTTCCTACACTATAGCAACTACTTGTCATCGAGATTTAATTTACATGTCATCCCATTTTTTCTCCTTTTTTGGAGAAATTTAGGGAACCAACATAACCCAGAATGACATTCTTGTTATGATATATAAAACATATTTTTTATTATTGAATAAAAATTTTTAACAAAAGACATATTTTTTATCATTTGTTTATTAATATACTAATATCTTGTATTAGTAACAAATACTATCTACTTAATTTATTACTATCTGTATTTGTAAGTTTGTTTGTTATTATTTTCTTTTTTCGCATAATTAAGGTATAATCACATTTTGTTTTGCAGCCCTGATGAAAGCCTAAAATTCAGATCGAAACGTAGACACAAATAAATATGTTTTTCTTATTTTTGCATAACAAAAGAAATTAGCAATAAACTCTAAAATGAGCAATAAAACATACCTCTGGCCAAATCAGCTGAATATCTGTGGGAGATTTTGTTATAGAAAGATTTATGAAATTCTATTTTATTGACTCGTGACTTGTGATCGCATCATTCTCAATCTTAAAAATTGGCACGAAGTTTACTAATAGAATATTAAATAATATACTTTTTTTTTAAATCTAAGATATCTAATATTTTTTAGAATTTCAATTTTATTTTGTTTTGAGGTACGTATGTACATATATGGCCTACTTTTAGTAATGAGTGAGTTATGCGGTGTGACCCTCTCCCCCTCCCCTATCTATTATGTGCATTAGCCCCGATGTAGAGATTAGGGAGGACATCAGGTGGAGGAGATTACTGGACAGTCTATCCTCCTCACAGGATAACGTACGGGATTAGTTTAGTCTGTAGGATAACCACAATAGCACGGTATCACATAGTTAATAATGCACTTTTATTACCCTAAAGTCATAGATCCAAGTCAAATAATGTGGTTTACTGTATACAGACTGTTCAAAAATCCATTGACACCAACCTTTTTTTTTGAGAAATCAGAAATGAAAATTGATAGGTTTTAGTTTTGTTTGGTTATTAACTTTAGTTGGTAACTCATTCTTCTCTAGTGTACTTAACTCTGGAAAGAGATATTAGTTTTCTATGGAAAGAGATATTTTCAATGAAGACATTTTATAGAAAAACTAATTTTGAAGTGATTTATTATCTGTCCTTTCGTAAACCTCCAAAAACATTTTACAATTTTTACAATTTGTGCTCAGACGTAGGGAAATCCTACAAACAATTATTTTTTGTTTTATTATTTTTTTTCTCACCCTTCTATTAATTTTATTATTTAAAAATAATATATGTAAACATAATAATCCGTAGTCGACATAAATGCCGTTATGTATTATTAGGTTACATATGGTTTTGTTTGAAATAATAACATTTTATTTATTAGGTTATTTTATTATTATTGATCAAATTATTTTGTTCAGAATATAATTTTAATAATAAACAGCACGCCCAAAAATAATCCGTCACCAGGAAGAATCCTCCAGTGTTCTGAGCCGGGCAGGAATATGTTCATTATAATGAAGCATATCATAAGGGCGAATTCAATTGTCAGATGATTTTCTTCATTAAGGTTGTTTGATATGAAATTAACGGTCAAAAATAAACTTTAAATAATGTTAACGGCTCCTAGGGATATGCAATTTCGCTAAACACGTAAACGCATTTCTGGCAGTTCTAGAATGCTAACTAATTTAATTATTAATTAGATAAGTAATTAATTGGTTAACCTTATGAGTATATTAATTTAGTAATTTTTTTATTTAAAAAATATAATTTACTAGTTGCTAACATCCATCTAAAAATAAACTTATGTGCACTAAATTAAAAAAACAAGTAAAAAAAAAAAAAATAGTTGGAGAAGAGTAATATTGTATAGTAAATTACTGTGTTCATATAAATTTCATGTAATGTAAACGCCCAGGTCGATTATATAAACAAATCGATTATCATCGTTTTCACGATAGATGCCTAATATATTATTAATGCAAAGATTGCAAACTGAGGAAGCTTCCTCAATTATCATGTTTAATTCACGGCTCACTTAACCCTCGAATTACCTATTAATGTTAATTAACATCAATTAAAATAATAAATATATAATTCGATCAGCCGCGACGGCAGTGGGGGAGGCGACACAATCTAAAGCAATCAGCACGACCACAAGACCCAGTGGAACGATCTAGACAATATTGGCCAAATTGAGACTGCTAGATTGAACTTAGGATATTCCATTAACCGGGAGCATTGACCGCTTTTCGAAACCGGATAACATGATAAACTGATTTGCTAAATAAATAATTTAAATGATTCCAAACGATTTTTTATTTTACTTTTTTTTTTACGAACTGTAAAGTTGTTAAGTTAGTATTTGGGGAATGACAATAAATAATTCTGCACCGGTAGACCCCATGAAAGCCAAGGGCGCAGTACTCTAACTATAAGTATTCCTTCCAGACCAACGGTTGTACAAGGAGTTGATTTGGTAAAAATCATGAATTTTTACCCAATTAAGGATACTCACTTAATGAGGCTGGGTGAAATATGGAGGATTGGATCACGACTACAGTAACAGAATAACTAACTGTCTGTTACAGCCGGATTCGAATTTGTGTCCTTTATTAATGAAATACTTACAAGGTTACTTATTAATAAAGTATTTGAGAACGTAAATACAATATTTTATGTAATCCAGGGGTTTCATAATATATTGTACAAACACGGTTAAGGTGCTTGTAATATTAATCGGTATTAGGTAATCAAAGTTTAGAATAAGTAACCTCCCAAAAGAAAAAGCGGTTAGTCATTCTCTCCCGAATTGAGAGGCTCGTTGGTTACTGGAGGCATCTCACACCGACCGATAATTGAGAATAGGGTTATGGTATTTTTCGAGGTGGATTGGATTTTAGATAGCCTGCTCTAGTGAAAGAAATATAAGTGCTCGTGTGCCTGCAGACCCTGGATATACAAATACCCTCCTTGAACCTGAGCGAATTGGTAGGAAGGGTCCTACCGAATGGGCCCCAAAGGGACGTCTTATAGGTTATGGTCATTGGAGAACATAAATAAATAAAAACTTACTTATTAGTTCTAACGTTTCGGCCAGAATTTCAAGACTTTATCAAGGCAACTCGACTTTTTTTTACTCAATTAATTAAATCCTCAACTATCTTCTACTCATTTAAAAATAATGTTGATTAAATTCATCACTAAATCCCCATTAATACTTTCTTACTTTAGAGAATTAATAATATTTAAAAAAAACATGAATTATTGCTAACTGTATCGTCTTTCAATGCAGCTATTGTTTTCATACAATGTTTTTCACATGTTATTTACTAAACGAGGTGGAATAAATAAATGTGTATTATGTTATATAGTTGTGGGAGCGGGTTCCTCAGGGAAACCTATGTTCAGTTTATATATGCTAAATAATACAATTATGGAAGAATGAATTATTCATTTTTTTTTCTTGTGCAATTTCTTCCAAATATACCTCCACCGGCATATGAAGTTCTATACAAGAAGCGTATGACGCGGTTTCCTCTTTGAAGTGCAGATCTTCCAAATCCTGAAATAACTCCTGTTTAAAGAGAGTGATATTGGAAGGAATAGGAAGCTATATATAAGAAGGCTGAGGCAGTTCGCCACCAGCCGCACGTCTATTTCAAGCCAGTGTATTCTGATTATAAAACTCGATAAATAGACATTCAAATCAGCATGCGAAAACAATTTGGGCTAAAGTGTGAAAAGTCCGCTTGAAGGATTTACCGCCATACTGATGGATGACAAATATTTAAAAAAAAAAAGAAGAATTTAATCAATTATAATACAAAAAAGATCCATTAAGTATCAACCTGTTTATTTTCTTATTATTCCACTCCCACGTTTCGGGCATTCTGTTTTCAAAAATGACTTATTACAGATATCACAGCTACAGTGTTGTAAAAATATTTGCAGGTTATCCTACCTATCAACCTATTTTTAATCTAACTTATTCACTTTTTCTAATATTACTCCATTTACACTTTCTGATATAACCTTATCACTCTCTTTATATAAAAAAAAATACATTACATTAAAAGTTTAAATTGAATAATATTAGAACAAGTGAATAATTTAGGTAAGAAACAGATTGATAAAAAAAGGTAGAATAGCCTACAAACTTTTTAAAATATTGTAGCTCTAATATTTTTAATAAGTTAAGTTCGAGAATCACCGGAAGGGCCGAAACGTAGTAGTGGATAAATAAGAAAATAAACATATTGAGACTTAAAGTGTATTTTTTACTTTAGTTGATAAAGAAACCAGTCACTACAACAAGAATTCAAACTATAAGGATCTACTTATTGATGATAAAAATTTTAAATAAAAGAATATTTTAATCAATTATAATACAAAAAAGATCCATTAAGTATCAATCTGTTTATTTTCCCATTATTCCACTCCTACGTTTCGGCCCTATCGGTCATTTTCAAAGATGACTTATTCTAGATATTACAGCTACAGTGGTGTAAAAAAATGTCAGGCTATCCTCCCTATCAACTTATTTTTAATTTAAAGTATTCACTTTTTCTAATATTATGCCATTTACACTTCCTAATATAACCTTATCCCTCCCTTTATAAAAGATAACATTATATTAAAAGTTTAAATGAAATAATATTAGAAAAAGAGAATAAATTAAGAAAAAGAAAAATAAGTTGATAGGTAGGATTGCCTGCAAAATTTTGAAAATATTGTAGCTCTAATATTTGGAATAAGTTACCTTAGAAATGGCCTGAAGGGCTGAACTGTTGTAGTTCAATAATAGGAAAATAAACATGATGAGACTTAAAGTATATTTTCTATTTTAGTTGATAAAGAAACCAGTCACTAACTAGAATTCAAATTATATGTGAATAATTTAATTATATATAAAAATGATTGACCGCAACTAAATATGAAGAAGATAGTATGGAGTAATATCAAAAGGGAAAAAGAATAAGAATAGTTTTCTACATATATTTACCGACGTTTCGCCAAAATTGTACACGGAAAGAAACGGAAAACTAGGGAAAGAAAATGAGAATAAATAAAGGTCAAGAAAAATAAATAAATAAAATAAAACTAGTAACAATAAATAAATAAAGAATGACATGTTTTTTTTCGGCCAAGACTCCTATAGGAGTCCTATATAGAATAAATAGAAATTAAATAATAATTTAATCAATTTTAATAAATTAATATGAACTACTTCAAAGTAATCTAAGTTGTATAAAAGAGTAAAGTAGAAAATTGCTACCCTTTGTCACGATGAAAACTGTGATTTGAAAGGCACTTAATGGCGACTCCTTCAAAGTCGATAGATTAGATAAATACATTGATTTACTGTTGTCACGCATAGTCGATTCCATTATTAATAATACAAAGAAGATTATAACAGTGAGTCATACAATCGACTTTGTCAAATCGACAGTCAGATATGTATGTACCAATTAGGCCATGAGCCAGAGTTAGGCTGAAATTAGCTATAGTTGAAACTAAAAGCTAAAATTGTCATGGTTACGGTATTTATTTATTAATGGCTCATTCATGAATAAGACTCGTATCCATGACAACTTTAGCTATTAGTTTCGACTTTAAATTTTGAAATACCTGCAAATAACTTTTACGCTCCGTCGTGGACTATGTCCTCCTGTTTTTCTAAACGAACGAAGTTAAACCCGGACAGACACAGTAAAATACCTCGGATTGACATTGGACAAACGACTTACATGGACCTCCCATATAAAAATAACAAAATAAAAGCTAAATTTCCGACTTAAATTATTATTTCATTTTTTAAATAAACAATCAAAATTACCACTTTCAGAAAAAATAAAGATTTATACTTACCTTCTCAGGCCTATTTGGACTTACGGTGCAAAATTTACGGATTTGCAAAAAAAATAACTTACTGAAACTGCAACAGTTTCAATCAAAATTACTAAGACTGATCAGTAGTGCTCCCCCCTACATCAGTAACTTGCACAACGACTTACGAACTCCCTACGTACAAACAACCATAAAATCATTATATGAACGGTTTCACGACACACTTCCAACACACAATAACCCTCTAATTCAAGGACTATCAACACTAGACTTACCAGATACGAGTCGACATTTACGAAGGAGTAGTATAGTTTAGTATAGGCCACGTTTACGAATAGTAGTCCCTATTCCCTATAGTGGAATAGGGACCTCTTAAATTGATTTTTAAATTTTAATTTTAATCGAGAGGTATCATTAGATGACCTTAACCTTCATGACATTATTATTTTAAATAATTTATTTATTGATATTTACAACTGTATACACATATATACAACAAGTTAATTTGCTGTAGTTGACATAGTAACATGATAAAAACATGTAGAGAATCTACCCACTGATAGAACTCCAATAACATTTCTAGAGAAGATCTCGAGGCCATCTTCTTTTCAGACGCCTAGGAGGATTATTAGGTAATGAAGGAGAAGCCAGGTTAGAAACAAGTGGATTTGGGTGGTTGAGAAGTTTATTATGAAAGGAACGGTATCTGGTTCTGGCCAAATCGGCAACATATGGAATATTGAGGTCCTGATGGATGACTTCTTTCTTGCCAATTGCTTCATATACGGTAACAGATGGTAGCAGCATGGTAACGCGCCCGTCTGCCAACCCAAAGGTTGCGAGTTCCAGTTTCCGGCCCTATCCGGGATTTTTCAATCATATAATTATACAATACCCACTCACAACCTCCCCTGGGCATTGACATTTTTTTAAATTTTATTTTATTTTATTTTTTTTTCTTCTTCTTCTTCTTCTTATTTTTTTGTCTCTCTCTACATCTCATTCGCTGGTTGTAAAAATACTTTTACAGTTGTGAATAAACTAAATAAAGTTAAAAAAATTTTTTTTGAAATAAAGTGGAAACTGGTGGAAAATTTTTTAACCGATAAAAATATTTCAAAATGAAACCATAAAGAGAAATACGATATAATTAGATTTTTTAAAATCTTTATTAATAAATAAATTATTATATTTGTATACTTTTTTTTTCTCAAACTGCAAAGTTTGAAGTTATAAAGCGCTGTTAACCAATTGATGTTTACTGTAAAAAATATTTTTTATTACTTTAACTGTACGAAGAAAATAACAAAAATAAAGACCAATTATATTTTAAAAGAAATAATGAATTGTTACAAATAAAAATATAATTAAAGAGAAAAACAACAGAGGAGAGAGAAAACAAATGAAGAGGATTAAGCTTGTTGAAGTTGTATCGTGGTCTCCAAGGCTTTGAGTCGAACCAAGGGCTTCACCAGTTCCTCATAATTAGCACAGGGGTTTTAAAATCTTAATAAATTATACATGTTTTCATTTAACGTATTAATTATCTAATTAACCGCTAAATAGTATTAAAATTAAAGTAATTTTATTATGAATATTTTCTTCAAGTTAACTCCGACAGCTGAGTTAAAACCAGTTTTAATGTTAAATAATACTATATACGTATCATATACATATCATTACGATAGTTGAGGTGAAAAATAAATTTCAGTTATCGTCTTTGTTTCATTCTCATCATCCGTGACGAAGCCATGCAAAGTGGGACGAAACGTTGGATAACAATAGATAGTTTTCTTTTCCTATTTTGATAACTTTATTGACCGCCACCCGGGCTATCTCTCTACAATCTACTTCATAGATATCTCTATCTTCTTCCATTATGAATATTCTATGTTAAGTAGAGACAGAAGGAGCTGATGCTTGATATAAGTTAATGCTTTACTATAACGACAAGTTGATAGTCGATAAATGAGGGGAAGATGGGAGGGTGCTAAATAAGTAAAATCTTGTTTATTAATGCCAACGTTTCGGCCAGAATTTCAAGCCTTCTTCAGGGCTAAGAACAAAAACATGACAACAAATGGAATTATAGAATAACAAGAAACATAAGGAGATAACAGATAATATAAGTACACTGTAGTATTGAAGAAAATGCATAGTGCAATATAAAAATATTGAAATTATATATAATAATATACATGGAATATAGTTATATTAAAATTAAGAATGGAAGAAGAAAATAATATAAATATATAAATCAACTAAATAAGTACATGTAAATTATTTTAAATTGAAGCAATTTAAAAATTATTTAGAAAAACGTATAAGTGATTAAATAAGTCAGTAGAATAAGAAAATCAAAGAAGTGGATATAAAATTACACTATATGATTTTATTATAGATTAGATATAGATATAATTTTATAATTATTATGTGCATATATTATCAGTTATATTCTTATGTATCTCGTTATTCTGTACTTCCATTTAATTATTATGATTTATATATTGTTTTTTCTTAGCCACGATGACGGCCTGAAATTCTGTCCGAAACGTTGGAACTAATAAATAAATTTTTACTTGTTGTTTATTCTTCTTTGGCCGCTCCTCCAACCATCTTCTCCACACGTTTATTTTTACCTAAATAATTCAAAAATTGATAATCATTAGACGTAAATATCTCCCAAAAAAGTGTTAGATTAAAGGCCTTAAAAGTGATATTTTTTTCTACATTGAAGTATTTAATACATATTTTCAGTTAGCATTAACTCTGAAATAGTCTAAATAAATGTAGGTATAAAATAAACTTTCATCCCAACGATTACCACCAATAAAGTGCAAAGGAACCTTTTTTATTATTATTTTTTTTTTTGGAAAGTGAAAATCTATTATTTCGGAATATTGGTTTTTATGATTTTAGTGATTTCAACTAGCTTTAACATTATTATAGCTGTAAATTTAATTTTTTTATTTTTGCATCTAGTATATCAATTTAATTTCATTCAGATATAAATTTGATTTCTTGCTATATCAAATACTGAAATGATTTTAATTAATTTAACAGAATTGTTTATTTAATCTTTAGAGCTTAAAGCCTTACAGCTTTAATAAAGTTCACATTACATATTCGTATATATACGATTTATTTTTAAATGTTCATCATGTATAGGCCATTTCCTCGGTAGATTTTAAGTAGCTATTAGAACTACTAGACTTTAGATATAACTTTGCTCTAAAATATGCGTAAATTACATTTCTGGTCTATTGAATTGAATTGTTCCAAAAAATAACAACGTGAAAAGTAGCCTGAAACTTCTTCAAATCTGAAAAGCGCAAAAGTTGACTCATGATAGCTTGAAACTGTTCGAGCCACATTAGTGGCAGTCTTCTTAACCTTTCTTAGGGAAAATTAATACGCTTTGCAACAAAAATTATACATTTTTAGCGAGAAAAATGGCGCAAAATAAGAAAACATTTTTCATCAAAATTCAAAATCTAAAACGTTTAATTTTGGAAATTTTAAATCCATTTTATATTCAAAGTATTTTTTCCGTTTTTAATGGTTCGATTGGGAAACAAACATTTTTGACATCTTGTAATAGTTATAAAAGAATACGAATGTTCGAGCTTTCAAGAGTAGATCGTAAATGGATAGATAAAGATAAGAGGACTCACCGATCGAGAGCAATGGCAGAAATGGTTCCCGCCGAGACCATGATGTTGGCACCCTGGATAGCCGGTACCATCTTGCAGAGCAGGAGGCCCAGAGTCCATCGCCTCTTGAGGATGGAGACCAAGGTGAAGGGCATGCAGACCAGGCAGAGGAGCAGATCGGCGAGGGCCAAGTTCACGATGTACATGTTCCTCGGGCTAGGGCCGGCCTGGTGGTGCTTGCGAGCACACTGTCGAGCTACCACGAAGCAGACCAATGCGTTGCAGAACACCCCCGCCGTCATGAGGATGGAGTACACGATGATGATGACAATCTCAGTCGTAGGCACGAGGACTTTCTCGTTCCTCTGGTGTTCTTGGAGGATCTCGAGGGCCTCCTTCATGGAGAAATTGAAGAGTGGCTCGGACGATGTGTTCTGCGGCGACATCCCGGCCACCGCGGCCATGAGGCCACTCGCATCCGCCGGCAACAACAGGCTCCCGCCATCCTCCAAGCCGCCCCCGAACATCACCTCGCGTTCATCTAAAAATCAAAGAGCTAAATAAATAAACTTCCTTGTACTACAAATATATATATGTACAAGAAAGAGTGCCCATCCCTGGGAGGAGGGGCTGGAAATACAAAATTTATTTCTATTTTTATCGTAAACCTCTATCTTTTGCTCTACTTTATCTTTTTTAATATCTCATTAAAGCCAGTTGAACAGAATGGTAACTCAGGATTCCATTTGGACAAGACCTCTTGGAATCCACACACAAGACTGAAACGACAAGAAACTGCTCGTAGATTCCGATTACTTCAATACTTACTAGACAAACGTTCTAAACTTCCCATTTACCACAAAAAAAAAACTCTTATACACTATAATTACCAGAACTATTTTGTACAAAGAGATGATTTTGATCGTCGTAAACCTCTATTCTCCTACTCTATCTTTTTTAAAAGATGGCCTCGTGACCTTATATTGTAAACTGTTTTTAGAGTTATACTACTGGGTAGTTTCTCTACATCCTGTACAATATCATTATGTCATTATGATCAAATTTACTGGTTGTATTTTTTTTTATACAGTTGTAAATATCAACAAATAAATAAAATAAAAAAAAAATCTTTTTTAATATCTTCTAATTTAAGTTTCACCGGAGTTTCATTTAATTTTAATCATGTTGAGGGGGGGTCAAGTTTTCATTTTGTGGGGCCGCCACAGAAATGAAAGTTGGTCTCTTAGGCCAGATGCTTTAACTCACTCAGCTACAAACCCCCCTACTACATAATATTAAAGACAGTGTTCTTTGTAAAGACTTTAGATATCAAATTTAAATGGTATAAAAAAAATCAGATTCCTTTAAATTTAAAAATAGCATCAATAGAATAAAAATCTTTACTTTTAGCCAACTTAAAAACATTCTCAGCTCTCATTTAACATTCTCATATCTGTTCTTATAAAACAAACCCAAATGAGAGACACGACTCATGCAAACGAAACAGTGAATAATTACTGTTTTTAGATAAAATTTCTAATAGCTAATTAAAACCCAGTTAAATTATACAGGTCATTTCCATCTCCATAGCTAAGCGAGCCGAACAAACATGCAAAAGTAGCTTTGGTCTCCAAAAGTCGCTTAAGTCGATAGGATTTTACTTTAGGTCATTCTTTAAATCAAGGACTAGGAATCACAAATTCTGATTATGCAGAATTATCCATTGGAGATTTCATAAAATGTTTAACATATTCTTCATACTTTAAGTAAAACACTTTTAAAATCGACAGGGTTGTTTTTATCATTTTTTTTTTCAAAATAGATTGAAACTAATCGCATTTACTCTTCGTCGTAAACCTGCCGACTGCCCTACAGTATACTTTAATAATGTGGCTCTTACCCCTGTAGAATAGATTCGTTTTCTTGGACTACATCTTGACAAACGACTAACCTGGAATCCTC
>NW_027108766.1:73131-80863 GCF_000696795.3 Halyomorpha halys | reverse complement strand
TATGGCATGATAAAAGTAAAAAAAATAAATAAAAAATATAAAAATAAAAAAATAATAAAAAAAATAAATAAAATAAATAAAAAAAAATAGATTGAAGTAACTGTCCAGGGAAGAGGATAAAAGTTTACATGTAAATATCACACATAATCTTTTAAAGGCCATTTCCTGAGTTATTCAAATTCTCTGGCACTTCTTGGATATATTTTGATTTAAGGAAATATTTACATGAGACTTGCGAAAAGTCTGCATGGTTTATTTTTTTTATGTTTATCGAATACGTGAAACTTATTAATACAACTAACTACATATTTATTGATTTACAAGTTTGGGCTTTTCAATAGACGTTTTGTAACTATGCGAAAGATGGGACCGGGTCAGCTCAGTTATAAGGCGCTGTGCTTCTAACACCAAGAATCCGGCTTCGAATCCAGCTGTGTCAGATGATTTCTAATTTACTGCAGCCGTGAGTCAGCATTTTCAGTTCGGGAGCACTTAGCGGTAACCATTAATTAGGTAAAAATATGGCATATATATAAATATATTAACAATGGTGACATCATGATTCTAACTAAATCACCTCCTTGTCCTTGGTTAGTAACAGTACTTCCTTCCAAAGCACTGCTTTATGGAATATCGCGGTACGAATGTATTATATTTTTTTCATATTATATTTTTTTCATATTATATTTTTTCATATTATATTTTTTTCATATTATATTTTTTTCATATTATATTTTTTTCATATTATATTTTTCATCATGGATTTCATTTTAGGTATGAAGTTATAACAAATCGATAAGAGCTGAGGATGAACTGTGGTCAATGTATAAGTGAACCGCTAAATGATGACAGCTCTAAGTTAAGTATCGGCAAAAGCCAAATGTCAAAAAAAGAGAAGAAGGAATAAGATCTAACACGTGTGAACTGCTGTAACATACTGGCTTTATTGGGTTCAGGACATCTTTATATATACACATGATCAGCTGATCTGCTCAGTCAGTAACTCTGTAATTCCCCCCCGCCAGTTTACGAACAATCCTCTGGTTCCCGATGGGAGCGTGGGTTGGCAGTTGCTAAAGCTTGGTTGACTGCAGGTTGAGTTTGGTTGTTTTGGTTCATATTCTCTAGGTTCAGAACTGCTTTTCTCACTAATCCGTTACTGGTCATAATTCAAAGAGATCAATGAAAAAAAAAAGTTTCTTTGAGACCGAAAATCAATCAGGTATATAAAGTTCCCTGGTTTCGGCACCAGTTAAGTATCGGCGAAAGCCAAATGTCAAAAAAGAGAAGAAGGAATAAGATGTAACAACACGTGTGAACTGCTGTAACACTGCTTTGAAGCTATACAATGATTTTCAATAATGTTAACAAGGACAATGGCGGGAACTTCGCGTGCCTTAGAGTAACCTAATTAACTTTTATCTTAGAATAGTGTTTCTACTTCCATATGTAGTGGCACCGATATCTGTTGGTCTATAACGTAACTACTACAGCCATTAAAACCGTTACGATCCATAATGAAGATCCTTGCTGCCACTACGTGAATTTCTTCAGTTCTCATACAAATATCTTATATTTATAGATTTATTGTTTCTTCTAAATATTTTAACTTGACTTGTATATAACCATTTATTATATTTCTGAATTTATTGTCTGAATCAATAAAAATTACAATATAATCTTCTTGGTTTAGGCGGTGAAGGGCAACGTGATAAACCAATGTGTGAATTTCCCCTTCAAGAAATTCTTCCCCCAACAATCTACATAGTGGATCGGTACATACTAGAGCTATTTTTGGAAATGTATATTGGACTTTTGTTTCACATCTCCCTTCTCTGGATCTCTCCTCCTTCCTAAACCTTTTCTTTGTTTTATAAGGACCTACAACACCCTGTTCCCCTGTCCTATAAGACTTGTCATCTCACGACTTCACGACAGGGGAAACCATAGACTAGTTTCCTACGGAGTGAATTTTCCATCTGCAAGGATATACGGCAAGTTCCTTGTAGAACATATCCTTTCAATTCATCTCCTAACCAAGAATCTAACCTACATGAACACGCATTGTCGATGCTCTCTGCTATAGAGTACCGCTCATCTTCAATTAGAGTCACAACTTTTTTTTTTTTTTTGATAGATTTATTTATTGATAGATATTACAATCTGCCACACAGTTGTGGGCAATAGGTAATATTGCTGAATGATCTCATACATACTAAAAAAAAAAAAAAAAAAAAAAAAAAAAAAAAAAAAAAAAAAAAAAAAAAAAAAAAAAAAAAAAAAAATAAAATAAAAAACTCTCTTAAAATATATACAAACAAAAGAATAGACAAGATGAACATAATCAAACTATCTGTATGAAAAATAAATAAATAAAATAACATAATGATAAAATAATATATACAATATTTGCACAATCGACCTGAGGATCCCTGAGCCCACTCTATCCCCCACGTGTGAGGGGTAGAGCAGAGCTCAAGAGATCCCAGCGCATCCCTCTCGCCGCATCACTGGTAATGAGCCAGTGGAGGCTGAGCAAGTGAACTAAAACCGCAAACACTCAACAGAGTTACAACTAATATAATATACTGCTCCAACTCTACTGTTACACTCTTGTCTCATGTGTCTATTACTTTTGTGGTTACTATTATTTTATAATATGTTTTTCATTTTTATTTCACATTGCTAAACAATGTGTACACTCCTTAGTTAGTCGAGGCTTATTTATTATTTTCCCCTCAGTAATGGTATCAATTCAATTAGGAATGTTATAAATACTATTTCAAAGATGAATATAAAACATAAGGTAAACGTTTTAATTAAGAAAAAAATAAAATAAATTTTATCCAATTTTATGATATGAAAAAGAGTTTATTATTATTAATTTTAGAACAATTACAAAGGAAATTTTAACTTTATAATAACATTGGTCACACTTAATTATAACTTACATACAAATTGAAAAAAAAAAGATTAAATAAAAAACTAACCGACTAAGTAAAAACAAAAAAAAAATTTAATTATAAAATATCTGTACTATTATAATAATGGGTCAGATTGGTGAAGCAAAAGGTGGTGAAATATAAGGGATTTAAACGAGGAAAGGGTTGGTACATGACGTATGTCAGGGGGAATGGAGTTCCAGAGATATGCAGCTCGGGTAAAAAAACAATTTATCAAACGTAGCAGTTCGGTGAGGTAGAGGGTAGAGTACTAATTGCTTGGAAGAAAAAGGAAGCTAAGAAATACTGGTATCGGAAGGATAGATAGAGCCACTTTAGCTCGGCGTATACTTATGTGCGTATCTCTGCTGATCCTGAATATTAATCGTACTGCGCAATTCATAAGACGGTTAAGGTTTGTAGTTAATTAAGTCTCAAAACAATTTATATTTCGTTATAAGTCTGACGTTTCGTCCAATTCGGCCATCCTGAAAGACAATATATCGCAAACAGCTTTTATTATACATATGTTTTTTAATAATTTTAAATAAATAATATTTTATCATGCTGAATACAATTTTAGAACCGCATTAATTTAAAAAAACTTTATGCAGGCTATTTTGCCCAAGTCATTAATTAATTAATCAGTACACATGTATTCCATGAGACATTAAAACATTGAGTGTGAGGAAGGTTACAAATGTTATTGTGATAAATTATAATAGTGAAAATTAACTGTGATTAAATTTTTAATTTAATATATTGAATTGATAGGATTGGTAGAAGCTATAAAGCCTACATATCACGATTCTAAGGGAATAGTAAGGAATAATGGAAGAGAGTCAATACCTTTGCAATTGAGAAAGGAGTAAAGCAAGGAGATAGTTTCAGCCCCCTCCTGTTTATCATTTATAGGGATGAAATCCTAAAAATGCATAAACGGAGGACAGCCCGCACTACTATTGGCAAATGGAAATTTTCTAAAAAATTTTGCAAAAGTATTTGCGGATGAAATTGTCCATAGTGCAGAAAACAAAGAGAACCTACAACAAGCTGAATGGAAAGCTGAGCTGGAAAGAAAGGGAATGACCATCAATGTCTTATAGGTCGGCAACAGGAATTCATTGATATACTTTGCAAAGGTGAACGAATAGTAATGGTGGACGAATAAACTTGCCTAGGAGCAGCGGGAATGGAAAGGTTTATCCAAGAGGATAAGGAAGACTAATTGAATATACTACTACCCCTGCAGCACAGTAATAGGAAAGAAGGAGGTTAAGGTACATATCTTCAAGGCTGTATATCTACCTACCCTCCTTTACAGAAGTGAAAGCTGGATACCACTCGATAAGCACCTGAGCAGAGTTAATGCAATGGAAATGAGATACCTTCGGAGAGTAGCCGGCCGAACTAGGAGGGATCGCATACGGAATAATAGGACAAGAGAGGATGTCGGAACTGTCTCTATAAAGGATGCTATTGAAAAGAGACAACTCAATAAGTGAAGATTTTGAGACAGAAATAACAGAAAATCGCCCAAGAGGTAGACCCAGAATACAATGAAAGGATTACATCTCCAAAGTGTGCGAGAGAAGAGTACCTCTCTACTGGGATGCCATGAAGGCGCTTGCTCGGAATCGAGAGGCTTGGTTTACCTGGACAGAGGCACCTGCAATAAGGAGGAAGAGAAAGAAGTAGAAGAATAGATAAAATAGGTAACTAGACATAAGCAATCCTTAGCGTATTATAAAAATTATGTGATTCCCAAATGTTTAATGTCTCATTGGGTAATTGTGGACTGAAATTAATGACATGGGCAGAATAGCCCGCATACTTTTTTTTTAATTGATGTGGTTTTATAATTGTATTAAGGTATGATAATTTATTAATAATATGTTATTTGTTTAAAATTGTTAAAAACCATATGTATAATAAAAAATGTTTGTGATAGATTGTCCTTGACTATAGCTGAATGTGCCGAAACGTTGGACTTATAAAGAAATATAAATTGTTTTGAAACCAAAATTGGAAAAAAACTATTTTAATAAAACAATAATTACCAGTCTCAAGAAAGTATAAAGATATGTCAGAAACCCCTTTTTTTAATCAAACAGTTTAGTTTTGTTGTTGTATTTGATTGTCGCTTAAAGGCGTAAAACCCTCTGGTCATCAACGCCTATGGCATGATAAAAGTAAAAAAAATAAATAAAAAATATAAAAATAAAAAAATAAAAAAAAAAATAAATAAAATAAATAAAAAAATAAAAATCGAAGAGGAGTTATAATTTATAAATAAGGCGATGTGCTTTTAAAAATTCAAACAATCGTGTAATTTTAGCTTCCTCATCAGCGAGAGCTTCGGATAAATTTTGGGTCAGTCCTATCTTATTTATTGTTGGCAAATAGTGAGTACACTCTTCAAAAATATGTCTAATCGTAAGAATGGACTGACAATATTTGCACGTTGGAGGTGGCAGTTTTCTGATCAGGTGAGAGTGCGTGAGGAGAGTATGACCTATTCATCAAGCGGGCCAGAGCAACCTCCTCCCTGCGGCTGTTGCGGTAGGATGTCGACCATGGTTTTACTGATCGTTTTATTTCTTTTAATTTACTGGGAGAGCTTTCATCCCACTTGGCCTGCAATCTTTCTAATATTTGTAATTTAAGGGGTGTACTGAGTTCTGATGGGGTAAGAACGGCGGTGCCTCGGTCACAGTTTAGTTGTTTTTTTTCATTCATCCCCCTAGAAAAGTCTGTGAATACTGAACTACTGAGAACTAAACGTTGTTTACATATTTTTAGAAATTACTAGAGCAATTTATACATTTAATATGGTTATTTACTACATAATGGAGGTTCTATTAAACAATAAAAACAAAGAAGTCTGAAAAAATAAATGTAATTGGCAAATCTCTTATCAATATGTAATCCGCATCAATAGACATAAATCAAGGGTAGAAGGGAAAGGACAAGAGTAACTAAAACACTGTTCTGGGATTGAGGACTAAAAATTACCTACTGTATTTCTGGGGCGCCAATTACACCAAATATAAATAATATCAAAGACGTAAATAAAATAAGAGAACCCTGACAGAAGAGACGATACAGGATATGTAGGTCAGGAAGAAGAGAAGACTGGCGTACAGAGAGAGGAGGCAACTGCGCAACAACAATGAAAAGGATCTGGAGGGCTTGTGTCCTTTAGCCATCCGGAAGTACTTCTTTGTGCCTCCAGTTTGATTGATGTGGCCTGTCGAAGAATTGGGCCACTGCCTAAGGGCAACCCACAATTTTTTACTACATAACATTTCCTCGTATTCATGTCATGTCACAACACCATTCTGATATTCCTTGTTATATTTTGTGTACTTTTTCTGTCAATTTTTCTTATTTGCTTTTGATTTTTTGTTGAATTCAAATATTAGTTAAAACATTTGAACACGAACAATCTATCGTGTTTTAATATTTTTTAAACTTAGCTTTTTCAATGCTTACTATAATAAGAGCTGCAATATCGAGGTATAAACCAAAATTGTGATATGATATTGTGGTTCAAACTTTGCTCAGACTTATCGAGACCACTTAGTAGGTGATTAATAGGTAACATGCTTGGCTTTTCGATTCACGATAAAGATACATCTGATTTTAGGTCGTTTTCTTAGGATCTATGTCCCAGTGCGTGAACATGGAGAATGGATCCTTCTGCACTAACAAGGAGACCGCATTTAGTGTTAACTGTGAGAGGAAGTAGAATCGGATGTGTCGTGTAGCACGTATGCCTAGTGTCAGTTGTAGAACTTCATTATATTTTATGCCACGTCGTGCTTCGATCATTAAAGTTTTACATGCAAAAAGAACCTCTAATTTAACTTTTTAGTTTAGAACTGTTGTACAAATTCGGTAAATTCATATCTCTTACATACTTTATCTTATTATCTGTTCTTTTCTCACTAATAGTTTATTCAAAGCAAACAACAATGGTTCCTATTTATCCCTCTTTTCTTAGTTCATTGAATAGTATTCAGTCCCATCCTCTACACAGTATTTACAGCCTAACACTATCCTCACACATGTGTGCTCTCAGTCAATAATAACCCTTTAATTGCATCCCATATTGCAACACTCAAAGAATGGTGCTGTAATCGGAGGATCAAAGTAAATCCCATCAAAACACCTTTACCCTACGTCGTTAACCTGCCGACTGCCCTACAGTATACTTAGCGCTGTAGAACAGATCCGCCACCTTGGACTAGATCTGAGCAAACGACTAACCTGGAATCCTCCCACGATACTGAAAAGAAAGGAAACTGCACGTCGATTTCGACTATTACAGCACTTACTACACAAAGGGTCCAAAATTCCAATTCATTACAAAAGACTGATTTACATGACAATTATAAGGCCTATCTGAACATAGGAGTTGAGCTTTGGGGCTCCACTAAACCTTCGAATTCCTCTCCTATCCAATCCTTACAATCCAAAATCCTCAATGCTTCCTACTTTTTCACAAATAAAATCATCCATAAAGTCCTTAACGTTCCATATGTAACCGATCTTGCTCGAACCAGATATAAATTTACATACATTACAAACACTCTAACCATCAAAACCCTCTAGTTCATAACCTTGATTCTTTTTCTATTCCTGGAAATCATCCGAGGTGCCTAAAAGGAAGTTAGAAATATGATTAGAGTGCTACTATTGTATATATTATTTTACCATTATGTTATTTTATTTATTTAATTTTCATACAGATAGCTTGATTATGTTCATCTTGTCTATTCTTTTGT